>NC_051156.1:207511762-207704262 GCF_013339745.2 Dermacentor silvarum | reverse complement strand
AGATAGATTGTATTCCGATAGTTATCGGAATAATGTGGATTAGACTTTGACATTTGACGGCTATATATTTAGATGTCTTCTCGGAAATATGCCGACGTCATGCGAATGTTTATCAAAAATGCCATCGCATGACAGGTACCTGAACAAAGGTCATTGGACTTTATTAAAGCTTTCTTGGCGCAGAATTCGTGTACGAAAATTGTACAAAACTGTATTATACAAATTCTCAACACAACCCTCAGGCAGTTGTAGAATATTCGCTGTCCATATTGTGTTGCACAAAGAATGAGAGAGCATGAAAGAGACCAAATAATAATAATAATAATAATAATAATAATAATAATAATAATAATAATAATAATAATAATAATAATAATAATAATAATCAATAAAATGTATTTATTAAAGTGCCCAGGAACAACCTCCAGGGTCTTGGTGCTGGCACGCTCGGCAGAACAATGCACAAGAAAAACAGTGCACGCACACACACGCATACACGCATACACATGCGCGCATAATAATACTAATTATAATATTTATTGCGCATCTATTGGTACATTCGGTAAGTTCTGCGTTACTTAAGAGTTGTTGCGCTAGTATATGTGGCACTGGCATCCACTGGCCCCCATGCACCTCAGTACACAAACACTCCAAACACAGTTAATGCAAGTTATCTCTGCTGGTCGACATTTTGGCAGATAATAATGCAACAAATATAAAGAATGCAACTTGGAATATCAACAGTTTGAGCCATTACAGTCATTTAACGTAAAGGGTACTTTATACGTTTTACATTAGGAAGTTTTGGAAACTGCGGACGCAAGTGGCTTAACGCACCATGAAACTGAAACCATCTTCCGATTTCGTATACTTTTTTCTTGCGCTTTCTTGTTTTCGTAAGCTTAGTCTATATTGTCCTCTCGCTTTGTGTTTCCTGTTTATAAATTTCTCTATACAGAGAACAGCACTTTCTACTGTCGTTCAGCTTATTGTTTTGTTTTTATCTAATATCAAGCAAACGCTGCGCAGTCTTGTGAAACGCCAACCCGTTCGAGATTCAGTACTATTGCACACACTAAACATGAGACTGGAACAATCAACTCTCCACCGTAAACGAAAAAAAAAGGCAGTTTTTCGTTTCTGTGAGGCTGGAATAGGGCAATCATCGGGCCTCTTTCTCATAGTTCTTTCTTGCTTGCACGAGGCGTTTTAATTATGCATGCGTAGAAAAGTCCAACATGCTCTCAGCTTTTTCTTATTCTTTTTCTTTTTCTAAAGCCTAGTTAGCAATGCCGCGCGGAAGCAGCTCGCAGATAACGGCTCGGTTTCCCTATTCAAATTATTGATTTCGAAATTAATTGATCCCGATCGCTGACAGTATACGCTCTGATTTCCATAGCAACGCTGACCGCTGCGGCGTCTCTAGCAAAACGCGTTCCGAGGAGCAAGGTCCGAGCAACCGAACTGTAAGCCACTCCATCATGCATTCTTTCGCTTTTCAACGCGTGGACGAAGACAGATCATGCCGCATTGATGCGTCGCGGGGTTCGAATTAACGTCGCTTAAGCCGCGAGCGAAGCGCATCGTTCAATTAGGAAGCCCGCGTAGCGTCAAAGTGAGGGTCACTGTGCCATTTAGTTATAGCAGCGTGGGGCAACCACATAGTGTATTGCTGAGCACAGCTGGTTGTGTTGAAGCAGCGTATACCGCCTACGAGAGAGCTTTCGAAATCCTTTAAAGGTTTTACACTCAGTCTAAAAAGAAACAGCTTAACGCAGGCGCATCGGGCTCCCCCGGCGCGATTGGTGTAACACTTTGCATATACGTCATGTGCAAACTCCACAATACGGACTCCTGCACGCATGTGCAGTTCAGGAAGCCTGCAGAAAGCGTCCCAATAAAGGGCTAAGGTTACCTGCAACTTTTCTAACGCTCATTGCTTCCTTCGTGTTTAGTAATGACTTCGGGAATAGCTTGAGAGGCGACATATCTGGAAAAATTGAGTTTAATTGTTGTTGCATTTCGAAACCGTTCGTGGCAGGTCCAAGGAATAAGACGAGTCGCCGAATTGGAGTACACAGGCGGGGTTTGTTTCTTCGTTGTGTGTGGGCTTGCCTTTATACTGGCAATAAATGTATATCTCTAGCAGCTTTATTTCGGGACAATGCGAACAAACGAACAATGTGAAATTCTGGGGGAAAAAAGCCTTTTGTGATTCGAAACTACAGCGTTGGTCGCGGAGCGGCCTGTGCAGGACAGTTGTTTCCCGCGATGATCGACGAGCGTATTCTGCAGTCCTTTTCTTGTGATTAACTCTTACGTGTTTAGCGCTAACTTGCCCTTAGTAATCTCGTGGAAACAATTCCTCGAGTTAATCGCTATAAATGGAAGAGCCGTCATTTATATGCTCGAAATCATATCCTATTACCAGCTCATTAACATCGACATCACAAAACGCGTGATCTGGCGACTTCCCCTTTTTTCCCCCCACCAAGACCAACAAAGTTAATAGGTAACGCCCTCCCACTACCGCATTTACCTCTTTAATCCGATGTATTGCAACCGACAAGCCGATTGCTCGCTAGACGAACGTTACTTATCTTTAGAACAATATTTTTATTTTGCGCGTAAACAGCACATTTTTACGCGTAAACAACAGTTTACTGCTGGGCTAGTTGGTACATTATTCTAAAGACAAAACAGCGCAAAGAACGCGGTCGTCAGGTGCATGCCTGTGCTTGATTTTTCTCAGAAATACCTTCCCTAAGCGGTTTTACGCGTCCAAAGATGCAAAAATTTCTTTGTACGCTTTTTGCACTCTTTGGTACTCTTTCTGAGTTCTCTTCTACGCCTGAAGATAGCGTCCCCTAACTTTGTATCAGCGATTTCTAGAACTGCCAAACATGCACCATTACTCTTTTAAGGCCGTATGATAACAAGCTCCGTATATATAAACCTAATCGACGTCACAGAAATCCATCTATAGGTTATCCAAACATGCAGTGTAAACAAATTTATTTCGGGGAGCTATACGATTCCTCGTACCGAGGGCCTCACAATGCGCGACTCGAGGCGTTCCTATAGGAGAGCAGCACCTCGCTTTTTCCACGGCATCATTATACACGTGTGCTGACGCGTCTCGTCTCCTTTATCTATCTCTAACTTCTTTTTTTCTTTTCTTTTTATACTCCCGGAGAGAGCCAACGATGGCTCCCCCAGCCACCTTCCACTTAATTTATTCCCACGGCGTGAACGGGTGCCGCGTAACGAGCAACGAGGTGACGGCGCGTCTCCAGAGTCGCGTGACGAGCGTCGCACACACACTGCGGACAGGCGCTCACGCACGCACACACGCACGCACTGCAATTCCGCGCTTGCGTGCGTCGTCGTCGTCGTCGTCTTCTGTGCGTAGTAAGGGCGACGGCTACTACACACCCCCCACCTCGACAGCGGCGCTCCAAGCGGTGACTCTTGAGCCGCGGAAAACGAAGCCCCCGCCCTCGCGTAGCCTCCTTCGTCTCCACAACAATTCTGGAGCCTCTATCTGCCCCCCCTCCCCACTTATTCTTGATCTCCCTTCTTCATTATAGTATTCCTGGCGTTGCCAGCGTCGCCGTAGGTCGCGCGCACACGCGCGCGCGCCCCCCTCGTATGTGTTTTTGTTGCTTCATTCGATCTGGCCCTCTTGGCGTGACGCAGCTGAAATCGGTGACCCGTTTCAGGTGCGGCAGCAACCTTCTTTCGCTCCTTTCTTTGTTATCGGCGTCGTTACTTTTTAAAATTTATCTCGCGCAGTACGCATCGGCGTGTTCGGATTCGGCAGAGGTCTCTCGTCCTCACCCCTTCTTTTGTCTCAACGCAGCCTGCGCGCAGCAGCGCCTTCTTTGTCAATGATTTTTGTTTCTGCTTGTCCCGGACTGGTGACGCCCCGTTCTTGTTGTCTCCTGGGCGCTGCACAGCGGTCCCGCTGGGGGTGGAGGCGCAGGTGCGCACTCGAGTGTTTCAACGTGCGGGACCAACTCGGCGCGAGCTGCCAGCGAACCGTTCGCACAAAACAGCGTTTCGCTCCTTTCGCTTCGTGCGAGATGTGCCCGTCGAGAATGCGCGTGCCCAACGGGCCGACCACGTCGCTACATTGTTTTAAATGTCTCGGCTAGAGCCTGCTACGTATACTACTCGCTGCGGCAATAATCGCTTGCGTTGGCGGCATTTTGGGGGTGTTTGTACGCTGCTGAGCGAGTACAGCTGCCTTCGATGTTTTTGGAATGCGACACTCGAGAAAACAGTGCTTTCGCGGCCTGAGGTGCTGAGTTTGGAGTTGAAGAAGCTAGGGGCGTCGGCCACGCACTAACCTGAGTGACTGTCAGTGATTTAGAGCAGAAAACTGTTACCACGTCGGCGATATCCACATGTGGGCTTTCTCTTTTGTTCCTAATCTTTCCCTCCCCTTTTCCTTTCCCCAGTGTAGGGTAGCCAACCGGGCTCAGTCCTGGTTAACCTCCCTGCCTTTCATTTATGATTTGCCCTCTCTCTCTCTCTCTCTCTCTCTGTAAATCTCTGGCTTGGTTTCCGGAGACCTTAGGAAGCAAATTCTTCCTAAAGCTTTTGTGCGTGCTACGGTGAACGAGGTGCCGAGGTGTTGCGTTGTGCAATAACTGGAAATATCATAGTGTTTCCCATTTCTCAGCCAGAAGGTTTGCTTCATGTAAGCCAGCCTAGGCTCGGGTCAGTATAATTCTGATCAGATTAAATGGATCAGATTGCCATCGAAAACGCAAGACACCGGAACCGACAACGCACCAGCTAACATATGCATAGTCGGCATGGTCAAGTGCTGCGATCTCGCCTTTATTGAACAATTTCAGACCATAAGATTTATGGCCACTTAGCTCAAAATTCGATGAGACAACAGACCATTTTCAGAGACAAAGATACTTGGACCATGGCCCCACGTGTGGCGGGGGCATTGCTACAATTCATTAAATCGACTGGCCTCAGTGACCGATTGTGAAGTGTTGGACAACCGCACGTGTTCACACTGAGAGTAGCTTCTTCCCTTTCTCTCCTTTCTTTCTTTTCATCCCTTTAAACCCCTTCCCCCGTGTAGGGTAGCAAACAGAACGTGCGTCTGGTTGATCTCCCCGCCTTTGCTTTCTTCTTTTCCTTCGCCTCCTAGCTCAAAATCGAAACAGAAAGTGGAAGGGGACAATGTGAGTGCCTCTATTGTTTGACCCAGGTGAAAAACACGTCATCTCTCATTGTCTCAACGGAGAAAACATGGCAAAAGTTGGCAATATGTCAAAATTCCGTGGCGTCAAGACTGAGTCTAGAGCACCCGCTCACCTGCAGGCACAATAGCTCTGTACTATTTATATATACTTCAAGGATTTCCGACTCCATCAAGCAGTCTCTCCCTACGCTGTTTCTCGAATCATCTGACATAAGAGAATGAAGGTTTTTCATTTTTAGCCCGCATCCACCTCGTTCATATCAGGCAGGTCGCCAGGGCGCGTTTCCCAAAGAGCACCACCAGGTGAGCGCGGCTGTAGACGGGGTGGGCAAGTGTTTTATTTCAGGTGCCTCCACACCTCAGACCCTCTCATTTAGTCACTGCGCGTCCCCGCATCCGCCTCTTCCTCTTCACAACCACAATATCTCTCTCGCTCGCTCTTGTCTACGGGCGCTGCTCACTGCCATTTTGACCATTTGACAAGAAAATTTTTCTTGGTAGCGTCCAGCGTTTCAGACGTTCATATGCAGGCCAACCATAGTTCACACAGCACGATAGCAGTAGTTATTTAGGGTTGCAGACGAGGGGAAGTTTGCCCAGTTGGGAGGAAAGAAATAATTAATTTGTTGTTGTTGTTGTTGTTGTTGTTGTCTTCGATGTCGGAGGTTGGGGGGTGGGGGTGGGGGGATTTACTCTTGTTACTGTGTACGCTTATACGGGATATGGTTACATCATTTACTTTGGTGCAGTCAAGAAGATACGTTCGTGTAGAACTTGCTTGGTCGTCTGCATGCCCAGAGTTTGTTTTGTGAAAAAGCGGGCGCTTGTGATCATTTCCCCAACATTGTTTGGTTGGTTTACAATTCATCAGTTAGGTTGCAGGTCAGCGCTTCGTCCAGCCACTTTTCGTGCCGTACTTTCGCGCACTATTTAGGCGACAAAGCAGTTTGGCTAGGTTCGTGCCAAGGTATAAAATAACGACCAGTTATCCCTTACTATAGTCGCCACAGAACTGCTGCAGTACGCGATTGCTGATTCTCTGTGGATGAGCTTTTTTACTCTACACACTATCATCATGAACACCGCCATGGCTGTTGACATGCTCGTTTTTTCTCCAAGTGCTGGCTCGTCAGGATACAGAGAACTAGCGCGAATCGTAGGGATGCTGAGAAAGAGGGAACAAATAAAGAAAGGAAGCGAGATGATGAAAGAAAAAAAAAAAGAAGAAGAAAGAGACGAAGACGGAGGATCTGAAGGAGGGGGTTGGGGAAGGGGGTGTAGCATAGTGTAGCTGTGCCGAGGAGAAGAGCGGCAGGGCCCCGCGCTCGAGGGCGCAGCGACGACTACCTGGCTCTGCAAATAATGCCGACTTCATTATGGCCGCTCGCCGCCTGGTTGGCTGGCTGGCTGGCTGGCTTGGCTTGGTCGCAACTCGAGCTGGCATCGCATACGCGGGTCACTCGCGCGATGATCCTCGTGCCGTGTCCTTTCTCGCCGTCTCTTCTCTTCCCGGCAGCGAAGGCCCGCCTACGCCTTTCCCATTCCATCGCCTCGTCTCTCTCGTCTGGCACGCTTTTCTGCATTCTTTCTCTCATCACTGTCTTTTTTTTTATGTAGTCCTTCCTTGTGTTGTTATCTCGGACACGCTACGCTGTAAATGCGTACGATGCGCCGCGTCTTTCTCTTCTCTCAATCCTGTGCGGTCGTACGCTCTCTGGGACTTTAATTGCAGCGTGGATGATTCGCCGGCGCTGTGCCATTCGCTATTGCGAATAAAGGCGGGAATGTGTGTTTTACCCTCGCCATGATACTTACCGCCTGCCGCGCCCATCGTCCCACAATATTCGACTTTTTTCCTCACCTCTTTGCGGGCTTTCTTCTATTTCATTTTTTTTTTCATCGCTCCCTCCACAATGCTTGCGCCAATGCTTCCGCGTGGCTCGAAACGGCTGTCGAATTAAAGTCATGGCCGCTAAATTGGTATGTAGTAAGGACATGTAGCTTTAGACGCAAGACGAAACCGAGAACCTGGCGCGAGTGAGCCCCATAAAGCTCATTTCGTAGATCACTAACTTCTATCACTTCATTTGTAATAGCGCGTGAAGTGCTTAATTAACGCGGCGTGTTTGTGCAAAAGGAGAATAATAGCAAAAGCGCGTACACACCTGCACAGATTGTAGTCAGTCCTTATGTGCAAACGACTAGGAAATCGGTGATATAGACTGCGATATGATGTCCTGGCACAGCGTAGCCGTTTACTGCTAGAATCGCCAGTACAGTCAGATGCCAACTTACTGCGCAGTATAGCTACGAGCCGCACACTGCGGCGATGTTTAGCGAGAGAAGAAGACGAAGAAAGAAAGATAAAGTAGGTGGTGATCATTTAACAGTAATGATGATGATGTTGGTGGCGGATGATAGGCAGAGAAGTTAACACTGTGGCCACACCCATGTTGTCTACTCCACACTTGGCGTAATATCAAAATTTACAATCGACACATTGAGCTAAGTCAACGTAACGTGTACGACGTCTGTCTAAATGTACCGATTACCGATTAAAAGGATACAGCATTGTGTGCAATACAATCGAGATAATTGCGTGGCGTTCCTGTAGCGTAGTGTAACGTGCACGCGCCATATAGTTTTGCCAAAAATGCTTCGCAAGTATACGCTCCCTGCATACGGTTGGCACCGAAGGCTGAAATGAGAAAAAGCGTATCTGCGGGATGTTTTGTGTGTTAATGATTCGATTGACAAAAAAAAAAAATCAGTGGCGATTTAGCGGTGAATGCGAGAGAAATGCGTCAGCATTTCGTCGCACCTGTTTCAGACCCCGGATCCGTGATTTAAACCGTGTTTCCCGCATAGCAAAATGTTGTTCAGGAGATCACTCTCCTGATGTATTTTTTGTGCTTTTCACCTTTCTAAATAGGCTTGGCGCATTGAAACATCCAGTCACCATATATATATATATATATATATATATATATATATATATATGTATGTATATATATATATATATATGGAGACTATTTTTCAATGCGCCAAGCGCATTTAGAAAGGTGCAAAGTACAACTAACTTCCCGGTTGTCTCCGGTTTATTTGGCCAACAGTTTTGGGTGGTGGACCGACCTTTTTGAAGGGCTGCAGTAAATTCTTGCGATACAGTCTCTTCTTATATCTAGGTACAGAGAAAGAAAAAAAGGACAAACAAAAAGACGAATATATAAATATATATATATATATATATATATACACACAGGGTGTTTCATTTTAGCTCCACCAAATTTTTAAAGATTGCCTGGCAGATAGCACAATTATAATCCTTGATCTAAACTACTCGATGAAGCGGCCATTACTTCCACGAGAAATCAAAACGCCTAATTGAATAATTAACATAATTACGCTAAGGAACCTTTAAACTAATTATTTTACGGCACATCTTTTATTCTACGAATTATAGCTGCTGAGTTCGCCCGGCGTATCCACTTGGAACTAATTCTCAGGACTAGAACAGTTCCAAGATATGAATTGACCCGCCGGGGTGGCTCAGTCAGCTAAGGCGTTGCGCTGCTGAGCACGAGGTCGCGGGATCGAATCCCGGCCCCGGCGGCCGCATTTCGATGGAGGCGAAATGCAAAAACGCCCGTGTGCTTGCGTTGTAGTGCACGTTAAAGAACCCCAGGTGGTCGAAATTCATCCGGAGCCCTCCACTACGGCGTGCCTCATAATCAGAACTGGTTTTGGCACGTAAAACCCCAGAAAGAAGAAGATATGAATTTTCAAAGTGTCCGACGAAATGCATGGGCGTTCCAGTTAACTTTTTGAGGGAAACGCTGTTTTATGCATTGAAGCACAAAGTTAACTGTAACGCCCATGCATTTCGCCGGACACCTTGAAAATTAATATCTCAAAACTGGTTCAGTCCTGCGAATTCGTGCTAAGTGGATACGCCTTGCGAACTCAGCGGCTATAATTCGTAGATTGAAAGATGTGCCGTAAAATAATTAGTTAAAAAGTCAATTACCGTATTATGTTAATTATTCAATTAGGCATTTGATTTCTCGGGGAAGTAATGGCCACCTCATCGAGTAGTTTAGATCAACGATTATAATTGTGCTATCTGCCGCAGGCAATTTTTAAAAATTTGGTGCAGCTAAAATGAAACACCCTGTATATACAGGGTGTTTCAGCGAACACTTTCAGAATTTATTTAAGGTTGCCTGTGGCAGATAGCCCAATTCTAGTTAATGAGCTGGTCTACTCGAAGAGGTGGACATTACTTGCACAAAAAAATGACATGCATAATCGACTAATTAACAAAAATTCACTAATTAAGTTTTTAACTAATTATCTGATGGCCCATATTGCAATTTACAAATTGTAGCTGGGGAGTTCGCAAGGCGGATACACTTAGAATTAATTCTCAGGATGACACCAGTTTCGAGATATTAATTCCAGAACTTCGCGGAGAAATGCATTGGCGTTTCAGTTAATTTTCTGCTTCAATGCATAAAGCGACATTTTTTAAAGAATTTAACTGGAACGCCAATGCATTTCTCCGCAAAGTTCGGGAATTAATATCTCGACACTGGTGTCATCCTGAGAATTAATTCCAAGTGTATCCGCCTTGCGAACTCCACGGTTACAATTTGTAAATTGCGATATGGGCCATCAGATAATTAGTTAAAAACTTAACTAGTGAATTTTTGTTAATTAGTCGAGTATGCATGTCAATTTTTTGTGCAAGTAATGTCCGCCTCTTCGAGTAGACCAGCTCATTAACTAGAATTGGGCTATCTGCCACAGGCACGCTTTAAGAATTTTTGAAAGTGTTCGCTGAAACACCCTGTATATATAATTCCACTATGACGCTCTTAATGCTTACGCATTAAAGGGTTTAGGAAATGGAATGTCTGCCGGGATGAACTCTCTCTTGGGCGTCAAGGTACACCACGAAGCACATAGTTCCCCGCATAGGTTGCTGTCGTGAACACCGAGCGTATACCGTTGTTCGGATTCAGCGTGCGTAAGCAAGTACCTCCATTTACGTAGATTGTGACTCACGCTTCCTATTGTTCTGTCAAGCGTCTGACTCGAAGGTCGTGTTCCTCGGCACTGAAAATCTTAAACGTTTTTTGAACAACGGCCTCGCGGCTCGTTTCAGATTCCACTTGTGACGCCGTCTCACTTTAGCCGTCGCCGTCAGGTGTTCATATAGTATGTACCCGGGTCAAATCGAGGATGCCTGATTCAGTGTGGGGATGTGGGTGGACACTTGGAAGAATGGGCGCGTGCAAACGCAGTTCTCAACACGCAAGCTTACGTGTTGAATGATTGCGGGGCGCAACTGTGAAATGCGACGCACGGACACAAAGAAACGACGAAGACTTCACTGTATACTTTCTTGTCTCTGTGTCCGTGCATTTTATTTCACAGTAGCCCGCTGCAATCATGGAACATGCACGACCAGCTAACCCAACCCTACCTCTTCTGGCGGTTACTTGGTCAACATGCTTATTCCTCGCTGAGGATACATATACTTAGGACACGACGATCCCTTAGTATTGGTTATATGGATGGAAGGGCAAATGGTGTAAGCAACGGGGGTTTTAAGAGATCGTGAGCTTACGCGTGTACACACGGAAGCACGCTGCACATGCGGTGGGGAGCATGGATGGACATGCAGGAAATGAAATGCCAGAAGGATGGTTCTGTTGTGCATGTGTTGCACAGAATCCGTGCAAGTGTTCTGTTTGTTTGTTTGTTTGTTTGTGTGTGTGTGTGTTTGTGTGCGTGCGTGTGTGTGTGCGTGTGTGTGTGCGTGTGTGTGTGTGTGCGTGTGTGTGTGTGTGTGTGTGTGTGTGTGTGTGTGTGTGTGTGTGTGTGTGTGTGTGTGTGTGTGTGTGTGTGTGTGTGTGTGTGTGTGTGTGTGTGTGTGTGTGTGTGTGTGTGTGTGTGTGTGTGTGTGTGTGTGTGTGTGTGTGTGTGTGTGTGTGTGTGTGTGTGTGTGTGTGTGTGTGTGTGTGTGTGTGTGTGTGTGTGTGTGTGTGTGTGTGTGTGTGTGTGTGTGTGTGTGTGTGTGTGTGTGTGTGTGTGTGTGTGTGTGTGTGTGTGTGTGTGTGTGTGTGTGTGTGTGTGTTTTCTCTCCGATCTGTCGAACGCGAGTTTCTAGATGCGTCCTTGTGCACTACCCGTCTTGAAGACTATAAAGTGTGTCGTGCTTTTAGGCTGGTGTCGAAGGCCCAACATGTCTTATTAACAAAGCACGTTTATGCGGCATGGTTGGCGAAAATGGGCGATAATTAGCGTGGGGAGGAGGAGGAGGAGGAATAAACTTTATTTAGGGAAATGAGCAGACGCTAAAATCGTCCGAGGTGGGCGGCGTCCCTAGTCCAGGATGCCGTGGGCCTGAGCCGATATCTTGGCACTGCTCACCATGGGCCATGCTGGTCTTCAGGGCTCGGGCTTGTCAGCTGGGCCTCCCACTGCTCGACGGTTGGTCCGGTGATGGGTGGTGTCGATGGGTTTTGTTGACATTCCCATATCATGTGGTAGAGGATATTGGGCGCAGAGCAGACGGCGCATTTGTGAGTATAGCTCGTAGGATACATGGCGTGTAGCGTGGGGGCCCTAAATTATTCCTGTCGCTCTAGGTTTTGCGTCAGGGATTAACGTGGCGGGTGGTTCAGGGAATGTGGCTTTCCTGCTGCTAACAATGAGCACGAAGTCTCGATTTCGTTTTCCCTCCGCGGAAAACAATAAATTCTTTTAAACTTAAATTAGGTGGCCGTGAATGAAGCCCAGGTGGTTAACAATTATTTTTAACGTTAATGCGGAGCCCCCCTCGTGCTAAATAAGGGCTTTGGGACGTAAATAAAAAAAGTGAATAAAAAAAGACCTTGTTTGCCTTTTCTTTTTTCACTCCTTTTCTTTTCATCCGACTTGCCTGTAGCAGAATGCAGCAAGCTTAAGGACAACTTTCTCGTTAGTCACAGTCTGATTTCTTAATATTTACCCATGTGGGCTGCCCTTCGTAGCTTTCAGCAAGAGGCGGATGGATGACAAACTTTCTCTCTTTGAAAGCACCTCCGTTTTTCCAATTCCCACGGAACTTGTCAGTTGACTCGTACACGATGTGGGTGGGCATCGAGCAGGGTGCTTAAAACATGGAGAAATTAATCCTTTACAGTGAGAGCCATTGATTGTGGCTTAGCCAAATCTGTTGGCGTATATATATCGCAGACGCCTTCTTCGAGTCTATCCATCATCATGGTAACTGGCGAGAGAAGAGAGAGAAACAACTTTATTGACAACGGCAAGTGTAAGAGGAGTTTATTTCCCCTCCCTTAGATGGCGGCCAGATGTAACAGCAAAAGAGAATCCATCCCCCGCACATGGACTCGAAGGCCGGTCCGCCACGTCTGAGCCGCCGTGTCATAATCTTGCCGCCGTCGTCATCATCGTCGTCAGGACGCGTTCTCGTGCCGTCACTGTGGAGCCGCTGTCGTCGTTTTGTCGACGCAGCTATCGCCTGCGGCTGGTGGCACGTGCGTCCTCTCACCACTTGGTCGGTTGCTGGTGGTAGGTCACTTATAGAACTCGGCAAGGAAAACGTTCGTTCGTTCGTTCGTTCGTTCGTTCGTTCGTTCGTTCGTTCGTTCGTTCGTTCGTTCGTTCGTTCGTTCGTTCGTTCGTTCGTTCGTTCGTTCGTTCGTTCGTTCGCTCTCGCTCTCTCGCTCTCCCGTTCATTCTTTCGTTCGCTCCTTTGTTCGTTCTTTCAGGCTATTTGTTTAATTGAAAAATCATCGTGGATGGATTCTGCACAATTGTTTTTACCCTACCGACATTCGTGTACCCGTAGCTTCTGTTAACAAAGTATAGGTAGGCACCAGGGCTTCGCTCGGTTTGCTTCGTACGATCCTCTAGGCCGGCGTCCCCCATAATGAGCGCTGGGAACAGCAACGATGCGGGAGGGCAAGAGCTCGCGCGCACACGACGACGACGACGCCGGGGCTAGCGGAGTCTCTCTCGGGCGACAGGCAGCCGTCGCCGCGGCGCTCGTCAGATGGCAGCGATCGTTGCTCCCGGACCGCTTGATCGCGGTTTCCTTTTAATTCGCCGGGCGGCCACGCGGAGCCTGGCCGGGGGGGACACGAGACGAAGGGGGGAGGCAAAAAATTGCTCCCCTGCACGCCTTGTAAACCAACCGTGAGCGCGCAGCGCCGCTTTTCTAGGCTTTTTCTCTCTGCCAATCCGGTCGTGTTGAGTCGACGCGCAGCGAGGGGCCCCATCGCTTTGCCATTCGTGACGACGGCCGAAAAATGACACAACACAAAACGGCTCGCTTACTACTGCCTCAGCAGAGTCGGGGGACCTAGAGGAGAAGCCCAGAGCCGAGGAGAAGCAAAAAAGACCCGGCAAAGCGAAGAAGAGGGACCGAGTCGAGTGAAGAGGGGGAGCTGAGGAAGCCCGCATCATCGGAGGACGCCGTGAGAATCGCTTATAAAACTGCCGAAACTATCTACCACAGCGGAGAGCCGACACGCCGACGCTGCTGCCGATCAAGGGGAAAGCAGTTTTTGCTGCGGGGAACACGAAGGATAGCTGCTGCTGCTGTCGGGGGGAGGAGGATGAGGAACCAGGAGGAAAGATTGAAAAGTCGAGGAATGGGACGACGTCCCTTCGTGGCGGCGGCGGCGGCCGGCGCTGGCTGTCGGACGCAGTCACGCCTTCCTCTCTTACGTGAGCGCCTGGCCGGCGAAACGCGCGCATTACCCGTCCCTTCTGTTTTACATCGGCGGCTGCTGCCTGCCGTTTTTTGCTTCTGCCAAGGCCCGTATCCCGTTCAGAGGAGAGCGCGCGCGCCCGTGCGATTCAGCGGCGGCGTCGTTGCTGCTGCTATGAGACTCCCGTCTCGCTGCTTTGTCCGTCGTTCTCTCCTCCTCCGCTTCCCTCTGCGCCGAGTTCGTGCGCTTCTGCGTCCGCGCCGACGACGCGCGGTGGCCGTGCACTGGACCCCGGCAGGGAGATAGATATCCGTTTTCGTGCCCGGCAGCCGCGGCGGCGGCATGCGGCTACTGTGCATTCGCGCGGCTGTTGGGAGATGAAAAAAAAAACTAAAGACAAACAGCCGCACGAAAAAGGCTGAGAACAGGTAGCAAAGCGATCACTACCGCCCCTGCGAGGCCTTTCGTCCTCTCGGCTGAACGCTCGTCGCCTCGTTCGCACTTGTTCGGGTCCGTCTGTCCATCTTCTTGCAGCTCTAGCTTATTCTATCGTTTCCTGCGTTCGAATTTCTCTTGACGTCAGCTTTTCAGAGAGCGTATACCATAGAAAACTGCAATGTTTCCCTCTCTCTCTGCCTATTTGTCTCCGTGCGTGCGTGTGTGGGCGAGTGCGTGCGCGAGTGTGTGTGTGTGTGTGTGTGTGTGTGTGTGTGTGTGTGTGTGTGTGTGTGTGTGTGTGTGTGTGTGTGTGTGTGTGTGTGTGTGTGTGTGTGTGTGTGTGTGTGTGTGTGTGTGTGTGTGTGTGTGTGTGTGTGTGTGTGTGTGTGCGTGCGTGCGTGCGTGCGCACGTCTGCACCATCGCCAAACTGAGCCCTTCAGAAAGCAAGTGGTATGCGAACTGCGCGGTTTACCCTATACACCTTAGTGCTGCGCACGTGTGTTGAGAATAGGGGACCAGAAATCACGTCCGAAAGAGCCCAGTTGACAGACGTGCCTGCTCGGCGCCACACTCGACAGCCAACTTTCTTCTTGCCTATGCAACAAGCCCTTGGCTGATTATATCTTTCTTTTTCTGCTTCCACTCTCTTCTCGCCTGTTGTAGTCGTTGTGATACGGCAGCTTGGATCCAATTTTTATCTGTCCACCATTTTTCTCGTAGGTATACGAAGCATGCGTCGCTCGCTGTTTATTGTTATTAAGTGTCTGCAGGCTCCGTGATTTGCGAGCGTCTCTCTTTCTCTGGCTGCATTCGCTCTTCTTCGAATTCGCCAAATTGTGTCCCGTGTTCCGCCTTGGCCACGCTTAGAGCGAGCTTCCTCTCCTTGGTCGATATGTTTATTTACTTAAATCTTTTGTTTCAAGCGCGTCTTCATTTTTGTATCCGGCTCCGTCCGCCCGTTCGCGCTGCTTTAACCGTCATCTAGGAACGCGCGTCCTTTCTTGCTATCAACTGCTGCGATCTTGAAAGGCTTCGTCGTTTTGTTCGAATCCCAGGTTGGTCTTCATTCTTTGTTTATTATTTTTCACGTACTCCGCTGAAAGGCAGCAGGTGTTTTTGGAGTGTCGCGTTGGGGTGAAGATCTACGACGCTGAAGCGTTTTGTCTCTGCAGTCGTCGCTCGCCGAAACCGCTCGTTTAGGTTTCGCGGCACGGCATAACTTCTGTCTGCCGTCTTCGGTTTGACAGGTGTATCTGCTAGGTGGCGTAAATATTGTTGGCCGAGGTGGTTTAACGGACTGTTAAACTACTTCGGTCAGCAATATCTACGTCGCCAAGCATTTGTTTACTCGCCGAAACAGCTGTGCTGATCATACGTCTTCGAGTCTGCAGTCGAATTCGAATTTAACGAATCCGGTGAAACCGGGTTCGACATTTTAGGTAGCGCATTCTTTCTTTTTTTTCATTTTTCTTTTTTTAGCTTACGTAAGCGCATGCTCCAAAGAGTCCCAGATGCGTATCTGAAGCATATCGGAAGCGTACTGAAGCGAGATCCGACCGATTCGCTATTATGAGTAACACCGAGAAACAGTCCAAGGCACGAGCAAAGGTTACTAGCTACACGCGTTGTTTGGTTTTGAAGAAATGAATTCCTGTCTCGCTTCGTTACTACAGTGTAGATAACAAAGCCGTATATAACGGACTCATCACAAAATTCGTTTAAAATTAAATTATGGGGTTTTACGTGCCAAAACCACGATCTGATTATGAGGCACGCCGTTGTGGGGGACTCTGGAAATTTGGACCACCTGGGGTTCTTTACTGTGCACCTAAATCTAAGTACACGGGTGTTTTCGCATTTCGCCCCCATCGAAATGCGGCCGCCGTGGCCGGGATTGGATCCCGCGACCTCGTGCTCAGCAGCCCAACACCATAGCCACTAAGCAACCATGGAGGGTGAAAATTCGTTTAAGTTCGTCATAAGTGAGTTTGGGTATATCCAATTACCTGATATATCAATTTTTTTATTTATATATATATATATATATATATATATATATATATTGCGCGTAACCCTCTTCGTTATAACCGGGTTCGATCGTAAACATACAACGGAGAAAGCATGCGCTTAGGGTGGGCTATCTTGTTTAGCTGAGCGCTTCACCACATTGAGTGCTTTTTCGATGAATAACGACACCTCGTCGAAGGTGACTGTGACAATTCTTGCATGATTTTTCGCCTCCGTGCGCGCAATTTTATTTTTCACATAATCTCTGCATTACAATCTTTCTTTCTCCCAGAAGATGACGCATATACCAAGCGAAACATGTTCACGCTAATCTCGAAATCGTTAGTCTTCTTTGTGGAGACGCTGGAGTTAAATGATAAGTTAAGATGTATACTCGTAGAATACACTTTTGAAATTGCGGATAGGTCTGCATTACCGTAAGCGAAGACCTGTATGGCAAAAGGAAACGCAAAAGACTGGTGACGTCATCTTGAAATTTATCTCCCTGGGGCGTCGCATAGACTTCGACAGCGTTTGTGCGAGGTTTGTTCTAATCGTTTATTAATAATAAAAAAAACATCTCTGAGGCTCTTTTCTTTTCTTTCAATTGTCGGCAGAATATCGATTTTCTAGACATCCTGTCGCGATAGGTGCGCAGAACAGCATCATATTTCACGCAGCGTGGCTCCGTGTCATTGCAACCTGAACATTTCAGACTACTCACAAAAAAATGCTGGTGAAAATGTCAAAAGAAGTTAAAATTAACTTGGGAGAGAAATCAATAATAAGAAAAGAGCCTGGCGACCTATAGCGGTGCGGCTGGTATCGTCTACACGGCCGTTTGCTGCAAAGATCACGACGCAGAAGTTGCCCGTGCTCATTCTCTCCACAGGGTGCACGCTGCAGACGTCAAGTCTGCCAGGTTCTCTTGCAAACGTCTGGAGTGCAGACTATTATAACTATGATTTGTAACACAATAAAGTCGAAACAGTTGTTGACTCTATAGCAAGAATTCCTGCCACTTCGCTTTAATTTTAGATAATCATCATCAGCAGCGGCGGTCCGGTAGTCGCTAATTACTGCACCCACTGCGGGACGAATGTCGCTCTCAGTGGTCTCCAGTCACCCCTGTCTTGCGTCATAGCTGTAAGTTTAATTTAATTGCATTCGGGTGTTTTACGTGCCAAAAACCATGATCTGGTTATGAGGCAGGCCGCGTAGTGGGGCCTCCGAATAAATTTCGACCACGTGGAGTTCTTTAAGCGTGCACCAAATGCACGGTACGGCGGCATTTCTTGCATTTCGTCCCAATCGGAATTCGGATGCCACGTCCGGGATTTGATCCTGCGCCTTCGGACTTAGCAGCGCCACCCTAGAAAGGCACTACACCATCATGGCGGGTATAGTTGTAAATAGATTTCCCTTTGCGACCAGCTCTCTGCTCAGCGGTTATGTTGCACATCTTTGTAAACGAATTTTCCGTCGCTAAACTGGATAACAGGCAAATTAGTCCGGATAATAGTGCACGCTACAAGACTATACCTAAGAAGAACCTTTCTCGCAACAATCTCGCGTGTTTTCGCGGAGCGCATCGTTTAACTTAGCGCCCGCACTCATCCCTTAAACTCCGCTTAAACCTTAGACCTATATGCTCACTCAGAAGGGGTTGTTTGGTTAAGGGGTAATAAGGGCTCTTTCTTTTTCTTTCTTCTTCTCTCTTTTTAAATTAGAATTCCATGTGCTTCTATTCCGCAAATGATTGTGGCATGTATTAGGTCCATATAGCCGGACAGTCTAGCTGGGACAGAAGTCCTCAGCGCATGTTACACAAACACAGGTGAGTCACCGAAAGACCAGGAAAAGGGTGACGTTGACACTTTACAACTCGGAGAACTGTATTTGCTTAAACGACGCATACTCACGTCGCTTGCCGCTTTTGCAGTAGACATGGCTAAGCGCATGGTCTTTGTAATATTCAAGGTGCCGTCGTTTAATGCCTACCCAACCCAATACGAACGCGTTTCCGTTATGCAAAAGACACTTTCGGTAAGGTTCTTTCGCGACAATATATATGCACATGGGATCATGAGTTGTTGTGGCGTTGCACCTTACTTTACTCCTTACGCGAAATGTAGTATGCAAAATAAATTGGAGTTGCGGCAAAGTTGTGCTCGTTCTAAACGTTGGCTGAAGCTACCTGCATCGGATTAATAGAGAAACACTTCGTAACAACTTCACCCGGGGCGGTACGATAACCTCACCACGCAAACCTCGCCAGTCTTCATTAAGAGGCCTCGGTCAGTTCGCCTGCAGTTCGGGAACGGTGCTAACGCATGCGCACTGAATACCTGCTGCGTCCCCTTTTGCGTAGCATTATTTCCGCTTTGTCCCGTGTAAATGCCGCCGTCTGGCCTGTCGGGGCCAAGTCAGTGACGCGCACAGAAATAAAATAACAAAATGCGGGACGGATACCACTCGAGAAGAAGAAGCAACGCTGACGCCGTTAGCGTTCATATTCCACTTCCTCTTCATCTTGAGCGCGTGCGCGGACAAGCCGTGCAATGAAAGAAAGTTTCTCGGCCGCGGCGGTCGAGCCGGAGATCGCATTGGTTCGACCTTTCATGAAAAGGAAGAAGAACCGAGTTCCCGCTCTGACACGGCTGCGCGTAGCCCAGCAGCCAACCAGTGGCTTCTTTTTGTTTCTTTCCTCTGGATCATCGATTGCGACGTTTTTCTTTTTTTCTCCCGACATCTTGTCATGGTCCTGCCTCGCCTCTCTACGCGGTTGCCGAGCGCGCGCAGCTGATGGACCGCTTCCTGCACGGCGGACACTTTCTTCTCCGCTCGCTTTCCACGTGTGCACGGTTGGGCTTGGATCGATCCTGCTACCGTATTTATAGGAAGCACGGATTCCAATCTTGATTCTCTTCTGCTTACGCTTCACACTCGAAAGCTGCCTAGAGGCCGTTTACAGCTCGCTTAAGTAATGCGGGACCCTTCGGGTCTTTGTATAGCTCGCTTTTTGGGTCTGCGTCGCGTATGGCACGCTACGATTTGTACGGATCTCACTCGCTGCGACTGCCTCGGTCATCGTGGATCTGGCAGCACCGTCTTTTCGGTCTGTGGCTAAGCCGCCCCTCATGGGTACGTTCGGCATTTCTGTGAAACAACGACGACGAAGTTGGTCTGCGCTGGACCAAGTCCAGGGAGCCGCTCGCGCCAGTGGAGCCCTGGACTATAGGCCCCAGCCATGGGACCTCAAGTTTTGTTTTATTCAATAAAGTTTCTCTCTCTCTCTTTCTCTCGCATCGAGTGGAGTACAAACAGTCAGGCGCCACGTACAGCACTCATCAATTCTTGTGCAGGCTTTTTTCTACATTGTTGAATGTCACCAAAAATTATACTTTCTCTTAATGGTATTATTAATGTTTTCTCGCTACACAGATACTGTATTGCAAGTACACTCGCTTTGGTTTATATGCTAAAGTTTAACACAGATGTCGATGTATTGAGAACGAATGCCTCATTCAGTCATTGCTTTAACGTAAATAAGTATATATGGTAGTGTGTTACCTCTTATGTGGTTGTGCAACATTTCCTACAGCATTGTGATTTACTTGACAAGTCACATATCACGGAGAATATAGAACACGGGCAAAATAAGCTTCAATTGAGCAAATTACATCCAATTTAATACGTCGAAGTAAAAGAAAAGAGCAAGATATGACTTAATTTTTGTTTAATCCCTTAGACCAAACAGAAACGAGGAAATAGAAATAAAGGCATATCCGCCCTGGAAATATCGGAAACAAGCGAGACAGGCTAGCAGCCAAATTCTGTTACGCAGAAATGCGAGGCATTCTTCCCGTTCTCACTGCTGCTACGCTGTTCTCGCTGTTGTTTTTTGTCCAACATTGTTGTTGTTGTTTTCCTTGGCCACTCTCAATTTTTCAGTGCACGCGAGCGAAACCACAGCCGTTTTTCCAGAGCCACGCGTCGCTTACGCGAGCCAGCACGCTTCTTGGCGAGAAGGCACGCGTGTGTGAACACGAAGCACACCCTCGCGACCGTTTTTCGTCGTTCTTAAACTTTTCTTTTTTCTCTCTCGCTTGTTTACTCCGTTTCTCTGCCTCCATGCCCGCTTGCGCGAGCCCCCCGGCGTCGTTAGTCCGTTCTGGCTCGGCTACCGCTATGTTCATCCCGCAAGCAGTTCAGAAAACGACGACCGTCTCTCAAGCGGGGGCCGCAGTTGAAAAAGTGAAAAGAAAGAAGATTGGAGAACATAGCGGACCGTAAAGGTCGGGCCCAGCTTGCGACGCGGACTAAACAAACCGCCCTCCACCCGCCTGCGCGCGCGCAACCGTCAATTTTCCGACCTGCTGACTCTGGTCACAGTGCACGAATCAAAACGAAACAAGCTATAGCAAACGCCGCTTTCAGCGCATCGCCACTCCTTACAGCGGAGTCGCCCTCCTCTCTTTTTTTACGAGTCGCGCAGGAATCACTCATGGTTTCTCGGTTAACCAAAAACGGCAACGAACTGAGTATATATATAAGACAAAGCAGGCGTCGTGCCACTGCATGCATGCCTGCCTGTCTGCTTGCATTCTCTCTCTCTCCTCTCTCTCTCTCTCTCTCCAGAGTTCGCACAACTCACTCTATACGTACCTCGTTTTTTCGGTGCACGCCGGCGTGTCGAGAGGGACTTGGCGCCACAATCCTCCCACGTGACGTCAAACGCGATACCCTGCCCGGGCGTAGCTTCACGGCAGCTGTCCGCTTTTGTCTGCTCAATTTCGTCGATTCGGAGCCAAGCAGGCGAGAAGTGCAGCGACCGTAGCGACTCGCAAGACACATCGCTTGCGCGCCTTCTATCTGGCGCACCTAACAATAAACGCTCATATAGAGGAAACCCTCAAATGCCAACCAAAACATCGACTTCTGACGACAAGCACGACGACGGCACGACAACCATGTTATGAGGACAGTGGCACGATGACGTTGGCACAAGGGCAACGACGCGATGGCGACGGGCGCACCGTGACAGTTGCACTAAGCCAACGAATGACGAGGAGGGCACGATGGACTTTGCATAATGGCAACGATGGCGATGAAGGCACGATGACGTTGGCACAAAGATAACGACGACAGTGACGGTGAGCGTACGGGGACGTTGGCACGAAACAGTGACGATAACTTCTATTAATGCTCGATGATGATGGCCAAAATGCAGCTACGACGATGAAGGCACGATGACGGTACGACGACGACCTATGGCTCTCACTTTCGCGGTTGCGGATTGAATCCTGGGTGGAGACGAATAGCGCTTTATTTCTTGGCGACTTTTGGGGCTGTGGATATATACGTAACGACGTTAAACGAGATTACTATACGTGTGAGAACCGCCTTGAAGAATAGATGAATTATAACGCTTAACAGCTATCGGCTGTACCATGGTGGATACATCCAAGTATCCACCGCCCACTCACTTAATTTAACCTCTGTCGTCACAGAAGAGAGCGCGAACGGAAATGAAAGGGAAGGCCAGGAGTTGCGTTCAGAGGAGAGAGAGAGAGAAGGAGTGCGGACAAAGCCGAGTTACGTGAAGTATTGAAGTGCCAAACCGTCAGTTTGCTTTCCGGTCTTCGCGCAACCGCCGCGGCTCCTGGAACGTTCGTTGTCGTACACATCTTTCTTTTATTGTTATTATTATTACTGTCGTTCCTTTCGTCGTTTTCCATCCCTCCACGCCAGCGTAGGCGATTCGGTTTTATTAATATGTTTTTTCGTTCTTTCTTTCTCCCTTTGCGCGAGGGGCCCGTTACGCTGAGTTGGTCGACGGGAAGTCGCAATTAGGGGAACAAAAGAGCCGCTCGCGATGACGGGGGAAAGGAAACCGCCTTTTCTCGCGCGCGCGCCGTTTCTCGACCTCTGCGTGGTTCCTGTCAACCGTTTCTTTCTTTCTTTTCTTCGAACTTAATCGAATAAAAAGTTGAGTGGAGCTGCGGTCGCCGAGACGGGCGACTATTTCAAGAAAACAGAATAGACGTGAGAACCTCGTATAGACAGGGCCGGTAGCCTGACGAGGGGCTTTGAGGGAACGGGCGGTTAGGGGAGTTCGTGAAAAACCACTCATCCCCACATACCCCCCACCACCATAATTACCGTCACACCCATTGATAGGATTTTATTATGGTGTCATTGTTTCAGGACATGGGATACAGTTACGATGAGTCTAATAGGTACTAAATAGTTATATAAGCGCCGATGGTTTATTTTTCATGCATTGTTGTCAACTGCATTTGTTAAAAATAAAGAAAAGATCCTGTAGCGTGACTTTCCAAGAATATCCATCATACCATGTGGAGCGTCATATGACTTGGCACTATGACTCGCTTGAGTGTCTCCATTAAAGAATATTTCTCTCTCTCTCTCTCTCTCTCTCTCTCTCTGTCAAAACAAAAGTCGATTTTTTTTTCAGGGTCATTGTTCCTCGCCTCTCGCTCACAAAACCGCTGCTTTTTAGCGAACAGTGGCTTCCAGTGAGCCACTGAGAGAATGTGCTTGCGATGCAGAATCATTGACACGCGTCCAGAACTGGTGGTAGCCTTCCTGTGCGCCTGCACAGCTATCAGAACAAAACAAAAGAGCCGGCAGGTGGGTAGGAGGGGGAGCGAAGTGGGCGAGAAAGAAATTTGGGGTTCTTCTGCAGTTCTCTGGACAGCCGTCACGCCGCCTGTCGGGGGCAGCGGGCGCAAATTGGAGGGGACCCCTGCGAATCATCCCGATACATATCGCTGATAAGGTGGCGACCGCACGCGTATTCGGCGTTCGTCATTCCTGCTAGAAGAATAAAAAAATCAAAGACGGCAACGACTTCCAACCAGCTCCATCGCCAAAAGGGCGCGCGCGCGCGCTCTCGAACGTAATCGACAAGCGAGTCGACAGCTTCGAAAAGAGGCGTTGTGTCTGCTCGTGAAAAAAAAAAAAAAATTAAAAGAAGAAACTCGCTGAATCTTGTTTTCCATCTCCGAAAACGTGAAAAAACTCTCATTTTCTCCTCTTCAGGCGTAACCGACCGGAGCCATCAACTCGCTCGCCTTCGGGCCTGTATACAACTCGCCTCCCATCTGCGGATGCGAACTGAACCGAGCGGAGGGCGCCACATTTTATCCATCAACGGCGAGCACGCCGAGTGTCGAACGTCGTCGGTGCTGATGAAATGCCACTGGAAGCGGTGGCGCCAGAAACCAGGTTCGCGAGCCTCCGACGCTCACGCTTGTCTGGAATCCTGCCGCGGTCGAATCGAAATGAGGGGTTTCCCGGCTCTGACCACGCGCGCGCCGGCTCGTATGTCAGCTTGCGCGAATCCGTGTGGCGATTTGGGAAAATGTGCGCCGTTCTTCGGATGTATGTGAAGGAACTCTTGCCAAAGTATAAGCCTTCGGACAGTGGCATCAGCGCGGACAGGTATAGACAGGTATACGGACAAGGGGACGAGTTGCAGGCGCGGTTTGTATACTATTTTATTGTATAGTGTATATTGCGTACGAATGGAGCTAGCTAAACATGCACTATATAGTGCTTGTTTACTGGTCGCTGTCAGCTGACGAGATGTCGGGGTGGCAAAATTGAGTGTGTGTTGGACTGTACTTGCGCTTCTTGATACTTGCGCGTGGCAGCCAAGTTTCGTCGCTTTCCTCTTTTAGTTACTTGCAAGAAAAAAAAAAAAAGTGAGGAGAAGGGAGTGAAACCGCACCGCGAGAACATGCAGCCTTTCCCGTAGAACTAAGCAGCTCTGTAACCAGTCTCCAGTTTTCTATTACCTATACTTAACTAACCACGCAGAAGCGCATGTCCTGCGGCGTCTTCCTTCCCCCCCCCCCCCCCCCCCCGTCCTTTTTTTTTTTTTCCCGCCTGTATTAAATGCGTAATCGGCACATATGCGAGTGGATTTTGACTCTGTCGCCTTGCGGAAAAATTCAGCAACCTAGAAAGTGGTAGAACGCCCGCCTCGGCTGCGGGAGGCTGTGGGTTCAATTCCCACCGCCGCCGGGCACCCACTGGTTCAAAAGGGTACAAGCGTACCCCGGCCTGGCGTTCGGCTTCCTTCAGGGGTGATACGCTTGGGAAAGGAGCCTGCGCCCTGAATTCCCGTCGAAACCAACGTGAGCACGGAAATCTATCGGTCAATTATCTGTACCGTCAGCTGTGCGTCGTCGAACATTCCCGCGCATGGAGCTCACCTCCTGTGCGTCTCGTCTCGTTCTTGAGAACGTTTCCTCATTTCAAAAAGGGCTTTCTGTCTTCTCCCAACTATAGGGCGCCAATTTTCTGGGCACGAGCTCTCCGATGGGCTTCCCATTCACACGCTCTCGCTCCTATATAACTCGCCTCGCTGTGCCCTCTCGATCACGTATCACTTCCTCACTGACCAATTTGCAGGAGCCGGCCGCCCCGGGTGCGTAAGTTGTCCGCCTCGGTGACCTCGTCTGTCTCAGCTCGATCAAAATGGATCGCGCGATCCTTATGGGATCGAGCACGCGTGCTCCAGCAAATCGCGTTCACAGAAAGGGCACCGAGGAAGCTGTACCGCCAAACGAGCTGCTGCTCCTTGCAAAATCACCCGCATCGACGCACAATGAAGCGTGGTGCATATAATACGGTCGCGAAAAGGCGTCCTCTTTTGTCTTCGATAGAGGTTGCGACACGTCCTGCGAGAAACCTCGGCGTCGAACCTTCGACGATCGGGCAACGCTAATACGATCGACTGGCCGGCGCGGGTCATCGAGTGCTGCCCCGTGTGTCATTAATTCTTCGTCGCGCGTTCTCCCCGCGCATCGGCGCAATTAAGCAGTGTCCCATCGCGAGCGCGAGCGCGCGAGAAGCGAAGCTCTCGGCGGCGGTGTTAGCTAGGGCCACGAGGAAAGCGAGGAAAGGCCGGTCGAAAAGTGACCCTTGGCCGAAACGTCCCACGCGTACGGGCGTACTGGCTCGAAGAGCAGCTGATGCTCCGGTAGAGGGCATTGTGTATAGGCAAACTGTAATCGTTGGTAGTCCAATTTGCTCGAAAAGATAACTGTGCAGGATATCTTGGGGACTATACGGCTGGAATCATGCTACCGAGGCTGACGTCACGCAGGTAATCTGACTCAGCAACGCGTTGGTCGGCAGGTGTACCTTTGGTACATCTTATCGCAGACTACTATCGCGATCGACGACTGCACGGGTGCCAGCTGATCACGGACACTTTCTTAGCTGTGCAAACTCTCGTAAATTGTGCCTCCGATTGGCTGACGCCGCGGTTGCGACTTCGAAAGAACTGCACGCTATTCAGCGCGCCACAGTGCGATGACTACGGACTTTCGGCGAGAGAAATAAAATGGAACGGTGCGCAACTCTGAAAGTGGCTGCCGTTTAGCCAGTACGTATTCCAGATACCAAGAGAACGACGCCGAGAGAACGAGCAGGGGAGAGCGTGTTGAAATCGAGAAGTGAAAGGAGAGAGAAGCAATAGGAGGGGAAGCTTAAACCTCGTCGGCGTCGTCCGTCGCTACGTATTATGTAGCCGTAGCCTCGTTCCCATGACACCGTGAGCGTTAACGCCGCCGACGTTGGTGGAGTGGTCGAGCCAGCGTTGTCGTTCCTAATGCCAAGTGGAGAGGAGGTTAAGAGAGGGTAACTGGCGTCTGCTGCGCGTCTGGCTCTCCGTGGCGCAGCGGAGTCGTCGAGCTGAGCCAAAGCGCGGGCCGCGAGAGCTGCTCGCCTCGCGCGGTACCGAACGAACTCGTTTTCGCGTCGTGTTATATCCATGTCGTCAATTAGCGCGACCTTCCGAGTTCTCACGACGGACACTCGCGCTGCTGAAGACTGAGAAGAAGACGATGACGACGCGGACGATTGAAAAATGGTCGGCAATTACCGGCGTTTTTTTTTTTTTCCCCCGTCGGGGACATTCCTCCTTGCACCCCCCTACTCTAGTCATACGCCTTCTTCTCCCCTTCTCCCACTCTTTTACTATTATTTCTTCTGTCGTTCTTTTCTTGTTTTTGTATAGCACCGTGCTTCCATTACCTTTCTGTCCTTCGGCCGGCTCTCCTCGTTACCGCGCGCTTTCTTTTATGCGCGTGAAATTGTCGGCGAAGCTCTCTCACACCGTCGTACAGAGCGCGGTGTTACCTCCGCACCTGTTCTGTCCCGGCGTTTCCAATTTGTTCTGTGTATAATACGCGCGCGCAAACACACACTCGAGCTGTTCGCGGAGAAAGACCGAGTCTCTTTGTTTCTGTTATACTTCTTTTATTTTTCTTCGTCGCGCATTTAGTAACCAGCATTCTGCTGCATCTTGTGCTCTCACACACCCACTCCCTCTCCACTCCTTCTTCTTCTCGGAGTCGTCGCGCACAATCTACGTTTCTGCCTTTTCGCTCAAGGGTGGGGAACGCCTCGGACGGGGGGGGGGGGGGGGGGGGGCACTGATTTGGCGCGCTTATAGAGAGCATGCAGTTGCCCCTGCAGCCAAACGCCGCTGTTGCTCGGACACTGTTTCTGTCTCGTCCCCCTCTCGTTCTCTTCGTCATCTCGTTCTTCTTACTCTTGATCTTGTTCGAGTGTACGTCCAGTCCGGTGTGTGTACACTCATTTACGCGCCGCGCCGCTCTATCGAGTCTCTCTGGCGCGCGGGTGTAACCAATGGGAATGTAAACGGCATGCGCGATAACTACAAGCGAGCGTGACCGGCCTGCGTAATTGCGATCTCTCTCTCTCTCTCTTTCTGTCTCTCTCTGGGGGCATCGACTCTGTTTTGTTGTATAGCTCAATTTTCGGCCGCTTACGTGGAAAACGGATGAGCCATGCACGAAAATTAACGCGAGTGATACATATGCAGCCAGTACCCGCGCGCGCAATGTAGTGAGAGAGGCACACGCGATTTTTCTTTGTGTTTTTCGTGTTTTTCGCTTACATAAGTGAGCACCGCGTGTCGTATGTAGCGCGGCCGTCGAATTAGCAGAAATGTCATGGTTGGCCGTCGGGTGCAGGCTTAATTTATCAGTGCATTCAGGAATGGAGGAAAGGGAGAGTACGTACGTCGAAGCTCTGTCGTGGGTCGTCCGAAGCCTCACGCTGGCTCCGTTGACCGCAGAACTTGATTTTTGGATAATCGAAGGTGCTGGAATTTTGGATTCATAGGTTTAAAGTATTGAGGGATAAAGAAAGAGCGTATAAAGGGAAATACAGGGATGTTAACTAGAAATGTATCTATGTGATCTAGAGACAGATGAATGATCGGGAAAATTTGCACTACATTTGAAGCGCCGAGCTTATCGCAAACAAAATTTATATAGTTTAGGTTTTCGTTCTTGGAATGTCAGACACACCTATCTGTGACGCATGAAACTGTGAAGAGACGATCGAACACGTGTTGTGTTTTTGTGATCGTTGGGACATCGAACGTGACGTTCTTCGGAGTGTGTTAAACCGATTAGATAGCCGCATTCCATTTTCAGAGCCAGAGATTCTCGGATCATGGCCCTACGCATCGCAGGCTTACAAAGCGACGCGGGCTTGCATGGCGTGCAGTGATGGACTACCGCACGTGTTCACATTGATAGTATCTTCCTCTCTCCCTCTCCTTTGAAGTGGACCATCGCTTCCACTCCATGCATCTATAGTTCAGACGCCATTGCGTAAACATGTGAACAGCTACGCAATAATGATATGTCTAGGCGTCGTAAAAGACAGCCGAGTAAGTGGCACGATACACAAGCGATGTCCATGGTGTGAATATGTGTGGTTCAACTGTAGATGCAAATGCAACTAATGTTTAGAAGTCAACGTTCCGCCCAGGCAAAGCATGAACAGATCTGAAGCACCGCCAACATGTAAGACGCACGAAAGGTGAGTGACCATCACCAGCCTTTGAACTCCTTTGTGGCCATGCAAACGCGAAGCTTGCAGGATCCCGAAGATCACAAGTTCGCGGTTCTACAGAAGCACTCCAGTCATTACCGACTGTCCCCATTACTAGCGCTGTGGCGAACTACACACCTAAATGTCATGCGTGTGATACGTGCACAGGCGAAAGGGTCGGGGTCGCGGAAACGCTGGTTGACTGCTCGCTGCGACGGCGGTGATATAGAATTAGCGTGACCAAAGAAGGATTGGTATACGAGGCAGTGACGGGGGCCAACCAATGTTCCCATCGGGCGCTCGGGAATCTCGGCCGAGAGAAAGACGTTTCTTTCCACGCATGGTCAGCCCGTAAAGCGGGGCCGACTCTCGCTTTTTTTTTTTCGGCCGCTTCCTGCTTCGCGCATATATACGTACCATGCCGCATTCGACGCCGACGACGACGCCGCCGCCGCCGCGAACCGAAACGTCTCGTCATCGTCACGGCGACCACCGCGTCGCGGCAAAGGCGCGTAGCATACAGAAGAGCGATATAGAGAGAGCGTAGAAGGAAAGCAAAAAAGAAATAAACGAATAAGAAGGCGCGCGGAAGTGAGGAGTCAACCGTTGAGCGAATCAGCGGTCCGTTGAAACGGTTTTCGCCAAAACTCCTTCTCACACTCCGCTGACGCGCCAGGTGCTTGCTCGCTGCCGTCGTTTATATGACCGAAGCCAGCAGCAGCGGTGGCGGAAGACAGAAAGAAAGCACGTATCGTTGAGGAAGCATCGGCCGCCGGCGGGGCGTGTATGTAAAAACGACGATGGACCATAAAGGTGAAAGCACGCGCTGTGGCGAGAAGCATGCGAAATAACAATCGAGCAACCAAAAAAAAAAAAAAAAGTCCGCCAACGCGGAACGAGCGTGTATGCCATCGTTCGTCGTGTTTGCTGATTTTTCGTCTCCACCAAGGACGGTGCGAGGGAGTACATTTAGCGCCGCTTTTTTTTTTTTTTTTTTTTTTTTTGGCCCGAGAGGTTCTCTGCGCGGCGTTGTTTTAGCGGCTCGCCGCTGAGCCCACTGCGGGACGTTCGGGATGCGCGAGGAGGAGGAGTAAACAAACAAACCAACAAACAAGTAAACAACAACAAAAAATAGGCAAACAAATGAAGGGAGTGAGGCGGCACTCCGCTACCGCGACAGCGGCTGCCCTGGAGCAGGTGTTCTCTTCACCCCACTGCAGCCGCGTTCTGCGAGAAAGAACCCGTTTCCTGCGGGACTGCGACGGGTCACTGATGCCTGACCGAAGCCGTGGCGAAAGTGCGATCCGATCGAACGCGAGCCACAACCTAATTGTCAGGACGCTCACCTCCTCCCCTGATGCAGGTGAACGTAAAAAAAAAAATCGGCGTTGAAACTGCCAATACAGGCTGACCACTCACGCATGAGTTATGCGAGATCGTGCAGGTGCGATGGGGGGGCTCGACGTTTTCTCATGTATGGGAAATGCGCGGGTGGTGATATGGAACGCCTTGTGTGTGTTGATACGTGTAGTTTACAGTTTTGCGTTTTAATTTATGTATAGCGTGCATGGGGAGCATCAAATGTATTATGCTGCAGGGCAAGCTTTCCCATCAAAAAATTACTTTAGCCTGAGTTCAAGTTAAAAAAAAAAAGAAAAGAGAGAAGATGGGCATTTTGTTTCGGTAGAACATTCACATTCATAACAAGGTTTAGCGTAGTGCTCGGGTTCTTCGGACGACGTTATAACTATACGCCAGAACCCAAATAAAGTAACGACAGCACCTAAATAAAAAGCCGGACAGATTTGAAGATGTTCAACAGTCTTTCATGTCGTCATGTTGACCTTCCGGCTTCTTTTGCTACACGTGTCCTATGTCCTCGCTACAAATGAGCTGAAAGAACTGCGCGGCACTTTACATATAAGCGTTATTTAAGAAAATATTGGCGCGTCACTAGTGTATCGTGAGATACTCACATGAAGATTCACCCTTAATAAGGGAATCTTGTCATTACGATGGCTAACTCGCATCGTTTCAGTTAAATATTTTCATTTCCACTGTACAGTTACAGTACACGTCAAATACGCGCGTCAGATTGGCAGGTGAACAAGCCGGGCGATATGATCGATTGATGCAACTATAGAGCAACTACACCTGCGCCACAGATCAGATCGTACCAGCCTACTCTCGACAGCAGACGCCCACGGGCTTCGTTTTACCCTTTCCTGTTAGTCTTTTTGTGTCCTTTTGCATCGTAACAAATAAAGACCCGGGGAAGATGCAACGAAAAGCAACAGCAGTTCGGGGCAGCTGCTGAGTACACAGTGGGCAGTACCCGGTCTGCCAGCAAGCCGGCTTCTATAGCAACCGCGTGCAAAGACAACAACACGCGCCAGACGAGTCGATAGCAGATTTAAATAAAACGGCCGCGCTTTGTCTTTGATGACCTCACTTCCTCTCCCGCGGAGGCGATCAACGCCAGCCAACGACGGTGGTGGTGCGTGAGAGAAGGCAGATGAAAACGTATACTGTATACGTGGATACGGCGCGGAAAAGATGTGCGTGCGCTCTTTTCCGTGTTTGCCTTTTATCGCAACTCGCGTGTTGACGATTTTCGTTGTTGTTTCAGGCGCCGCCATTTTGTAGCAGTGTTACGTAGAAACGTTCCTTCTTTGCTCTTTAATGTCTATACTATGCCAGCACTGTAATGTCTTACGACGCCACGGGTATCTGCCGCCATTGTGGAGTGGTACTCGTGGCTATCTTACGGTCCAGTCAATCAATAAATCAATAGATCAATCAACCAATCAACCACTCAATCAATCAATGACCGAGTGAGTGAGTGAGTGAGTGAGTGAGTGAGTGAGTGAGTGAGTGAGTGAGTGAGTGAGTGAGTGAGTGAGTGAGTGAGTGAGTGAGTGAGTGAGTGAGTGAGTGAGTGAGTGAGTGAGTGAGTGAGTGAGTGAGTGAGTGAGTGAGTGAGTGAGTGAGTGAGTGAGTGAGTGAGTGAGTGAGGCACTCAGCTTTAATGCTGATGTGTACAAATCAAGTCAACCTAAGTCCTAAGTGTCTGAAGAAAACACTTTCGTTCTGGTTAGCCATTAAGATGGTCGTCTGCGCGACCGTTTCGTGCTTCTAGCGCACGTTGTTATAGGCGAGTATACAAGCAAACACGAAAACAAAGTGAACGGTGGCGTCGAAACGCAATCCCTAAATCCCTTTCTCTGATACATTCGCCGTTACACTACATATGCAACACAAGAACTATGCCGGCTACGGGTATATACAGCCCCTTAAACGGGTGCCCATCTATTTATTGCCTGAGCCGAAAGAAAAATGGTTCTTTGCCGTTCCTTCTTCGACTGATACAATTAGGGCAAAGGCACGCCAAAGAACGACGCAACTTGGGGCCTTCAAAAGAATTTCTGCTAATTACGAAGGGAATCCCTGAAAAGAAAAATATAATAATAACAAACGGGGCACTCAGCTCCTAGCGGAGGCAACGTTGCGGTAAACTAGAATCACGAACTTGACCCTGCAGGTCGTCAGGAGGTGGAGCGAAGGTTTCCCTTCTTCCACGTCACTTTATAGTCGATCCCGCTCTCTTTCTTCTATGAATGCGTGGCCAAAGCTGATAAGCCAGCCTTTTGTGCTTGTATTTGCACCTATAGGCCTCCTGTTCACTTCTATATTATGCGCATTCATCAGCGTTTGTTCAACCTGAGAGTGCCTAATTGATTGTGCCCTAGAAATTGAGGCCCTCTGACCTGACAATGCATGCAATTAACGCTCATATACTTTTCATATTTTCCTTCCATTTTTTTGTTCTAGAACACCCACTTACCATTGCGCCCGCGTACAGTGGCCGTCATAAGTATGCAGGCCAGTGTGCGTGCGAGAACAGCTGTTGCAGCTTGGAGCGCGTAATATATAGAGCTACCGATAAACTGCTGGCGGTTCGAAGCTCCGGAGTCTGTGCAGGATAATTATTTTCGTTCTGCAGATCGTCCGGGGGCTGGTTAGCAATGAAAAGGTGCCGGACTTTTAAAAAAGCCGGACCTGGATTGGGGGCACCGGTATGGCATATTTTGTTGCGGTTACATTGGAATATAGATATTGCTCGGCCAATTTTGCGTGAGCAAAGCGGATCGCAGGAACTGTCTGTTAATCCTCTTAAACGCCTCTACTGCAAACTAGCAGCGTATTCAACTAATTTTCTGATAGCTAATTTAACGTCTTTGTAGAGTCATTCAAGCGTTGAAGCCAGTCGTTAAATTTTCTGCGTGGAATGTATAGGCATCCGGCAAACCTTCAATGTTTACACAATTTTAGAAAATCTGATTTCTCAAGCTTTTTTATTTAGCGAGCTATTCTTGATTTTCGATCGTATACGTAAGCCACCAGTCTCGAACAGCTTGCCATTTCGCGATCCTCCAGTGCTACCAAACTAAGCTCGTTATTCCTAAGTGACATATAAAGCTTATTAAAATGATACTAAAGACGTCTGTTAAATTTGTATGTCCTTTCTTCGTTGCTGCCTCGTCGCTATTGCTCGGTAGCCTTTGAGGCCTGAACGCGACATTGCTCTTATTCTTGGAAACAAAAACATAGCGTTAACGTCACACATGTAATCCTTGTAAAAAACAACGACACCAGTGAATGTCGTTCTGACGCTTGTGCTAGCTCGTTCTCCCATTCTCGCCACCTCTGAGGCTAACTTCTGTCAATATCGGGCGTCTGTCTCGGGAACTGCATAGGTTTCGGAGGCTGATGCACTGAGACTCTGCTGCAGTTTGCTTTCGTGGGTGGAGTTTGTACTGATTTCTCAAGCTATAGGCTGTCGCCGAGCACAGCACTTTATTTAATTTTTTTATCTTTTGCCGAGTCGCGTACTTCAGGACTTTCATTAAAGTTTTACATCCATCCATTGCCAAGCGACAGCTTATCCCACGTATGCGAATAGCGTTCCAGACACATACTAACTTGCATCACTGCGCCGAATGATTGTGCTTTAGAACGGGGGAAAGGTGTGGAAGTTACGCGGCTGCGCACTATTGGCTACATTGCGCCGAATGAGAACTAAAGAGGTAAAGAAACGAAAATGGAAGTTTTGATGAAGGAAGAAGAGGACAGTTTGGCCTGAAGATCACGTTTATAGCCCGCTATTCTTCACTAAGCTAAAAGGGAGAGATATATGGCGGGCGACCATGCCGGAACAAAATGCTATAGAATGAAAAGCATGTATATAGCATACCTGAGTCAAGCAGGCTAGGTGACTATTTGTCACCGCCCCGTTTCAAAGGGGATGCCAATAAATCATCATCATCACTCTATCCATATAGTCTAATAAGGGGTATGTCGCCTGTACGCGCACTATACACACCAATGTAATGCGTCCACACCGAACGTTCTCCCGCAAACACATAATTGCGAGATAGAAGGTTAACAACGCACGCGGCTGTGCATCTGGCTGATGACCGCACGCTGTTGTAGACGGTCATGAAATATTCTCTCGTCTTCAAGGGTCGGAGCACTGTTCTCGTAGCTTTCTGCACTGATCACGTCAGAGGCCAAGGTGCCAGAATTTCTCGCGCAATACCTGCGCTCACCTCATCTCAGCGCACCGAACCGAGCGACATCGCCAATCCAATACCGGAGCCGTGGCCAGACTTGGCTACAAGCCATACAACTATTCACTGAAGCGCAACTGAAAGGACGTTGGATTGTTGCCAGCATGCTTTCAAGCAGTGTTCCCTGGAATCGAAGTGCGCACTGATTTACGAGAAAGATATTCTTTTTTTTTTTTTTTTTCAATGTCTTTCTTTCAGGCAGTATGACGTTTCTGTAGCGCACCAGTCGACTTTTGAATCTGGCCAGCTTTGCTCGCGGCATGCCTGCGAATATGACGGGCTTAAGGGACGTAATTTTTTTTTCTCTTTCTTTCTCGATATAAAAAAGATACAAGGGCGGCGAGACGCGGGAGTTAGTACTGTTTTGAGGATGGCGCCCTCATAAAAGAAAAGACTAACAGGGTCTGGGAGCAGAGCGGAGTCTCCAGTTTCAATTCGCCCGTCCTTGTACATTTTTATAGCGTCTCAAGGAGGGTGCCTGTTTATGGTTCTTCGCGTTCTTGTTCTTCTGCGCAGATATCGTTTTTCTTGTTTCCTCATCATATATTCACGCATACACATCTTTTCATATTTTTTCCCCCCCGACAATCCCCGTCTTTTCTCTCCCTCGCGACTACCACTATTTACTTTCTCCCTCCTCTCCCAATCTCCTCTTCAAGATTTCATTTTTTTTATTCTCCTCGCACATTTCTTTTTTTCTTTCTTCTCACTCGCTCTCAATTCCTCCCCCCTTATTTTTTTTTCTCGACCCGCTCGCCTACCCTCTCCTTTAATCGCGTCTCCACTACGTAGAGAGAAGCAACGGCGGCAGAGGCGATTCAGCAGCCGCTTGCGAGTGTGACGTCCTTTCCCGTCGTCGTCGTCGTGGTTGTCTCGTGCCCTCCTCCGAAAGAGCGGGCGCGCCGCCTCCCCTCTCGCCCACCCCTCTCGAGGAGGCAGCGGCGCGTCGCGGCCGCGCGGCGAACTAGGCGCGCCTGTACGCGGGCCGGCGCAGCGCTTCGAGTCGCGCTCCGGCAAAGACTCGGCCGGCGCGCTTCCGACCCGAGCGGCGCCGCAGCCGCCTCGATCTCCTCTTCACTTCTCTTCCCGATTGCTACCACCGCAGGCCGTTCGCGCTCCCGGCCTCTCTCCGTACATCGTGGTCGCGTGCGCGCGGCGCGAACACTGTGTGCGTGCGCTCGCGCGCGCGTGTGTGGTGCATCGTCCGTTCCACGGAAAGTGTGCTTTCGCCCCCGCCTGTTTTCATTTTTTGGTGCCGTTTATTATTTTTTTTTCTAATTTGCAACCACTGTGAGAGATCGGCTTGTTTCGTCACCTGCTATCAGTGTTTCGCTCGCCATAACCGTCGTGGTGGTCGTTGTCACCGTTGTTGCCTCACCACCGAAGAAGTCGTCGTCGCCGACCCGTGGACACATTTGTCAATCTACACCACGCCTTCGAATCGCGCGCACTCGCATTCTACCGGTGTGTAGCCCGGCATGATGGGACTGCGGATCGCTCCGGTGGCGAAGCGAGCGAGGAAGACATCGACGACATCGGCTAAAGTCACCGCGCGAGGATCCGCCGTTCCTTTTTCCCCGGCTGTCAACGACTGCGTTTCTCGTGGAAAAGTTTCTGCGACGACGTCAACTGCCGCGACGACTACGACGACGTTGAAGAAGAAATCGGCCGCCCATAATAACGGCTTCCGTCGGCTGCACTCACTGTCGCCTCCTGCTCGGTGCTCGTTTGTGATCTCGCGGTTCCCGTGCTCTCTCATCGCCGTCGGCCACAACAGCGGCTCGTGCTCGTGCTTGTTCTTCCCTGTCGCGGCGGCGACGCCGGATGTGCTACCTTCGACGACTGTGACCAGCGGCGCTGCAGCGTGGGATTACTGCAAGTCCATTCGCACGGGATACCGAGGTGAGTCGAACCGTGCCGAACACAAGGCGAAGGGGTCCCACCGCGCGACTGCGACGTCTGTCGCGTTATCTTCTTTCGGAGCGTACCGCCCGCATCGCACTTTTGAGTGCTCCGCAGACTCCCCCTTTTTTTTTTTTTTTTTCGTCTTGAATGACGCGGGCGAAGCCGAACAACCATTCTTCACCATTCATTCTTCAACCATACTTTCGGTGTCTTCCCACTTTTTTCTCGACGATTTCGCTTCGCTCCGTCCTCGTCTGTTGCTTTCACTTTCGAGATAGAAAATCACTTGTACATGTCCAAGGATCCTTACTGTGGAACCAAAACTACATAGAAACCATTACCGGCATCGCGTGTTCTACACTTTCCGATTGCCTGCACACTCATTCGCGGTAATTTAGTTAGCAGCTCGGCGTCGAGATCGATCATTCACTTCGTTCAGTTCTCATCTGTGGCCTTCAATGTCGAGACAGTGAAACATCACTACGTGTCAGGGATCCTTGCTGTAGGACCGAAGCTATAGAACAGGACATCGCGCGTTCCTTACTTTTGAACGCCATCACTATCGTTTCTTCATTCCAGTTCATCGCTAACGTTTTCATGAAAAAAACTCTGAGGGGGGCTAGGAGGCTTCGCTGCAAAGCAGCGTTAGTGACTGATTGATTCATTCATTCATCCATTGATTTCTTATAAATTGGAAATGCTGGCAACATGCACAATTTTTATCCGCCTTCTCACAACTTAAATTGTTGAATAAAGGTTAGTGATTGAAAAAGTGAAACCTTTCAGCTAAGCAGTCCGTAGCCAAACGCAGGCGCAGTCAAGTGCAATTGAAAAAAAAAAGAATATATAAATAAAACGTGGTGTTCACGTGCTTCCGTATTCCGTCAGACTCGGGCGATGCGCAGCCGTCTATGCTACGTCACCGTGTCACTGCGTGGCCGTGAACTGCAGCCGCGCGCGGCAGTGCTGCGATCGAAGACCGTTGGCATTTACCTCCCAGGAGGAACAACAAAATTTCGAAATCTCACGGTGCCGAGACCGCGGCTTGAAGCTCCATTGTCTCGAACAATATCAATTGCGCAACTTCCCAATCGACACAATGAAATCGCTCGTGGCTTCATTCTGTGGAATTTTAATTTTTTTGCTTTTCCTCCCTGTGTCGCAAGCCAGACACGACCTACCGTGATGCCGTTAAAAGCACGCTGTCATGCTCATGCTCTTCTTATGCTATGTCACTTTGTTCTCACTGCGTCATCACCATAATCACTCTTTTTTTTTTAAATGAAAGTAATTTTGTATTTGAGCACTTCGTTGGTAAACATTGTCCATATGGTTAGGTGTTTGTGTTAGGCTTGGGGCGTGTACTTTATTACCGTTTTTTTTTTTTAATAAGTGCACGTGTGTTATAAGAGATGTTGGCGCGTTGGTGGTGGCGCCAGCTACCTCTCGAACGTTCCATAAGAGTGATCGAGCTACACGCTTACAGACCGATAGTCATGCGTTCATTTAGTAGGCTTACAGTCCACGCAGTTTCTCCTTCCAATTTGCAGTGCGTGTGTCCGAGTAAGTAAATTCCTTAGCGCATTCATGTCACAGAGGTTTCGGGGAAGAAATTCGAGAAAATAAATGTTGCTCCACGAACAACTGTAGGACATTTATCAGTTGAGTCGAGCAACAAATGTTCGTTATTCTTGTTTCTTAGACTTAGTGTCGCTTTAGTATGATCTATAACATGTTCGTATATATGCTGCATGCGCAAATTATGTGCACGCACTTCTCCACGGTGCCGAAGAAAGCTTTTAGTTTAGCTGTTACGTGTCTGGTGTGAGAGGCGAAGTCTTACGTTTCAAGTTCCTTTTAACAGTGAACGATTCTTAAGGCGTGGCGCCCGTATACCTAGAAATTAGTTCGTACAATACTGAACTGTTAGGCATTATTTCCACCGAATTTTGAAATACGCGAATTTGCCTTATTGCGTTTTTCTTTCTTTTTTTTTGCGCGCGCTGGAAGCAACTGCTAATTTTACAGCAGCAAAGCTTCCCCTTACTGTGGCAGTTAATAAACAACAACAAAAACCTGCTAGATTAAAGTTAGTGTAGCTGCTGTCGTTATCCTTTTCATCCCATCACTCACACGCATCCACCTCGGAGAACTGCCCAGGAGTCGAGCGGGTAATACAATGTGGCGCTGGAAATTTGACTGCAAGTGCGAAAATCTTGCGCTGCAGCCACGTGGTAGTTACTAAGCAACGACGATAATCAGGCGTCATTCCGTTTCATTTTTGTCTTTACTTGCATCTAGGTTCAGAAGAATTTCTAAAGAAACTTAGCACTATACGGCTACCGAGTCACATTTTCGTCTCTTTTAAAGGTCTGCACCTCTTTTGCCGACGTTGCTATAACGCACGGAACCATCGATCACGACGTGGCTCTGTACGCGTACGTAACAGCAGTCAGTTTTTACCGGATTTTATCATAAAAAGAAACGTTAAGGGGGAACAAAATATAAGAAAGAACGACGCAGAGGGAAAATTTTAACGTGGCAGGAAGCAGCTTTCAGACATTTCGCGGAACATCTGCTGTGGTAATACATCCCCCCTCCCCCCCTCCTTTTTTTCTCTCTCCTCCACCAACACCTGTGCATGTTACACCTAATACTACCGCATTCTCGCCAGCCTTGACCACATCGCGAGACTCATTTTACAGGCATTTTCAGAAGGCCTGCCCTTTTGTAAATGTTTATTTTGTCTAGAGATCTGTTATCACACTCACGCCAACGGGCTCTAGCTGGGAAACACGTACATCGTATTGCATGCAGAATGGAATTATCATTTCTAAAGAAAATTAAGATTGTATAGGCTTCATGGTTATGGTGCCAAAGAGAAGAGCAAGAAGAAAGGGGAGAGGGGGGGGAGGGGGCTTAGCTAGTGTATAGACGGACTGGCTACTCTGTGCTAGGGTCAACTGTTTGTTCCTACCATTACCGCATCCGAGCTTCCGACGTATCTTCTTCCGTGTGCCTTACTGATTGGTTAACGAAGCTAACGAGCAAACTTAGTGATTATTTAATCAATGGCGGTGGCGTCGATCTCAACTGCTGCAGATTGAGCCTTAATCGACTTAAAATATAGCTTTTCAGAGACGCCGTGTCTATCGGGTGGTTCTTTCTCTCGCTTATCGCTCAGGAAAGCAAGACCTCAACGATAACAGTGAGATCTGCACTACCTAGCAACAGATCCCTGCTTTGTATCCATAATTTCTTTGTTTGCTTTTATTAAGGTGTGCTGAAAAAACTGCACATAGACGTAAAACATAGCTCTACGGAAACAAAACGTGCTCAGCGCTGTCTGCGTCTTTATCACTGAAAAGCTCAGGCATTAAATGAATACGCGTTACGTTACATATACGTATATCCTACTTTCATGACACGAAAAGAGATGCTTAAGACAGTGCAAATGCCTATAAAGTCTGCCATGCTATAGCTATAGCATTAATTTGCTTTCTGCAATTAATATACGGGTCCTGCAAGATAGGCTGTGAGTGACGTGCGCCACCTCAGAGCTTTCTGCACCGATTTCCATTTCTGAACCCGCATTTCTGCCTTTCTTTATCTTTAGACTTATTTTCCCGTCCCCTCGTGCAGGGTAGCAAACCGAATCCTTTCACGGTTATTCTCCCTGACTATTCACCCGTTCATCTCTCCCTATGACTGAGTAACCAGATAACCGTTACACGCAGAACACCGACGACTGTATTATACTTAACTGTTTTAACTTTCGCTTCCACTCGCGTAGTCAGAAGACCATGTACAGTACACAAACCTCCTCCTACTGTGGAAATATAGCTCGACGGCTGACTCACGATGGACAAACATGGAAAGACAGTTGCAAATTATGCTTGCCTCTCGGCTCGATAATGGAGCGACCGGGCCGAAAGCGTCTCGCTGGCGTCAGCGACTACATCAGTTTCCCCAACCCTGGTGTCATTAGTTTAGCCGTAAAACCGCAGCTTTATGTCGACGACAAGCGGTTTCCGCATTCTGCTTGCTTCGGCGAAGCTATTTTCCTTTTTCCCTGTATACGGCATTTTTTATTCCATAGCCATTAATCAACTCGACAGTTCCGGCCGTAGGTGCGGAACGTGATGGCGACGGTTAGTATTATTCTTACTTTTCCCCCCGCTTTCTATTGCTGCTGCTACTGCCGCCGATACATGCCGAGCGTTTAGCTTGACGCGTTCGAAGAATCGATAGTCTTCATTCATTATTTTTAATTTATTCACGAGCTGATATTCTGCCACGCTGCATTTCCATACCCGAGAAAGTGTAGAGTCCCAAAGTATCGACCATCGTTTCAGCCTGGTAACAGCTTCCATCATGTTTTACCTCAGTCTTTTATACAGTGACAGTTAAAAACTCGCAACTTCAGTTTGCTCGGTCCGTCATTTCAGTTGATGATGCTGATGATGATGATCTTCATCTACGGCGCGTGCCCACTAAGGGGGATGATCCAAGAATCGGGCCACTGGAGGCAGCGTAAGATAAATAGTTATTCTAAGAGGAGAAATGAAAAATGCGTTAAGAAAGATATTTCCGTTACTCAATCGTTGCCAGGCCGCCTTCCTCAGCCTCAGGCTCACCCTCGCCACTGCATGGTTAAGGAAAAAAAAAAAAACTGTCGAAAGAACTTTGGTCAAACAGTGCCACTGTTCTAAGGCGTATGGTTGCTCGTCGAGAAATTGGTCTTTTCAGCCTTTTTTCTGTCTTTTTCTCTTTCGCAAATCTCGTGTCCCGTAAGCCTGTATGGCCGACTATACATTTGCATAAGCGAACGACAGCCTCCTAGGCGCTGCTTATGGAAGTTGTTTTCCGGACTGACGCATGTGACTCATCGCGGTTTCGCCGGTCTCCACAAGTTAACGTCCTCTGCTATCGAGATAAATATTTCCACCCCAGACTATTTCGCTTCTTTCTTTTCCTTTTTGTGCGCCTCAAATTTCGTTTTTCGTTCGGGACAGTCCTTCTCCATCTCGGCACGTTATACGATAGAGAAAAAAATAATAATAATAAACTGGCGTACGGAGAACATCGATTTTCGTTAAGGGTGCGAACCTCTCTCAAATAACTCCCGGTTTTCCAAGACGCCATATTGAGTCGCACCGTCGCGCTTTCTTTGAAAACCAGATTGAGTTACGGCGCGAGACAGGCATGCCAAAGGTCAAGGAAACCAACGAGAAAAGAAAGCAGCGCCAAAAGCTCGCATTTCGCATATCGATTTCGGCGCCGCGAGCGGGAAACAAGAATTTCCAGATTTATGGTGTACTAACCGACTGTTTATCGGAACCCCGCCGAGGGTGTCTGGAGATTGAAAAGGATAGAAACGATAAAAAGGCACGGAAGGAATAGAAAGAAGAGGGGCAGGGCAGTGCAGGTACTAACGACTCACGCGATGCAAATGTCCTGCGATGGACTCTCGATGAGAGGCGGCTGAACCCGACGGATGAGCTTTTTCTTCGAAAGTATAAGATCTCTACAGGTCGTAGTGTATATGTGTATATGTATATCGGCTCGCAGATCTGTTATTGTGGTTGACCCCTTATATAGTTTAAAAAAAATCCCAAGAAACACAGGTTGTAAGCTTCGAGAAAAAGAGTGGGGGCAGTCTTATTTTTTAAGGTAACTTTTTTCCTTCTTTTTTTGAGAAGTGTAGAGTGGCGCAGCTGCACAACTGTTTTACTCTATACGTCAGTAACCTAACGCTCACTGGCTCGCTTATCGCGGTCAGATCGTGGGGCACGAAGGCGCTCTAAATTTGCATGTCGTTTTCAATTCATGGTATTACGCTATTTTGCCTTTTTAATAGCGCGCTCGTGTCGGAAATGAATGCTTTGGAAGGTGGCTGGACCTCATCGACGAAGCCGGACGACGTGTCTGGCGATCAAATCGGGTCGTTAATTGAGCCGTATTTCTTCCAAATGAAGAAGAACTGAACGACTTGTTTCACGGTAGTTCGCAACCAAGATGTGGCATTATACAGTTCAAGTGCACACGTGCAATTACTGAACTTGCGACGCGATGGAGTACCTTCATGCTTTGACTTAAGGAATCAGGAACACTGTTCATTTGCTCTATTATATCTTTCTATTTACTCTACCGTATCATAGTTTCCTCTAACTTTTCGAATAAGTATAACTGTCAGCGTTGGCCAAATCGTGGGGGAGGTTGACGAAGGGGTCGCAGACTTAAACAAAGAACGCTCATCTGATTAAACTTAGTCGACGTTAGCGCACGTTGAAGTTAGGTTATCATTACGAACTGTCCACGTGTCTATAGCGCCAGCGTGTGTGATGGCGTATTTGGATGTTTTTGTGTCCACGCGCTTGCTTGCGGGCGGGCGCGTTTCCAGCGCTGTCGGTTTTGTCGATACCAACCCGCCTTTCCGATACAAGCTTGAATTTGCTAGCTGAAACAATTGTGTCATAAGTTCCGTACCCTGCCTTGGCGTGACCTGCGGCCTACCCGTCCAACACAGACCGACATTGTGGAGAAATTCAAGAGAAAATAAAATTGTGTGTTGTGGAGTACGTTGGCTATACGAGCGATGTACATATGCGCGCGGGAATCATACCTTCGTCAAAGAAAACGCGTGCACGCGTGCAGACAATGTACACGTCTTCTTCGCGCGTGCAAGTGACCGCTCATCTCCATATATTCGTTTATTTAGTGGTTAATGTCCGTACCATGTCGGCATTCCAGTTTGCGATTCGCGCACGAACCGCCCCGCAAGGTGCGTTCGAGAGACATCAGATGTCGTCGAAGGAATGAATGGGGTATGTCAAACCCTCGTGCGCCCGCAGCCGTTCCTTCTACGGCGTTCGGCCGTCATTTGCAGGATGTGCGGAGGCTACGACCAGCGCCTGCTGTCAGCGACGTCGTCGTCGCCAGTACGCATGTCCGACGACGAGGAAGCGCGACGACGCGATCGGCACGCATCGCGAACAGCAGTCGCATCTGAATCGATGTCACGCCCGCAGTTACCAGTGACCGGTGCTGCAACCTCGTAACACGTGCCCTACTCTTGAAGTGTCAGTTTCACCATTGCCACGACTAGGCGGTTGTCATGGAGTGCAGCGTTCCGTTCTTTTATCGTTTTCACACGAATTTTTTTTCGGCTTGGCAGGTGCGCTGTCCGGAAGAGACGCAATCGGGCTTGCGTATGCAGTCGTGCACACACCTAACCCGAACACGGATGTGCCGCACGGACGACATTACGGCCGCTTGCCACATCGTGCCAGCCAGTTTGGTTCGATTCGTTCATTTCAGCGCTTTAGTTTAGCGAGTCTTGTATGTTCTGCTTTGGCAGTGCATGAGTGTATATGCAGGCACGAACAAACCGTTGCTGCTTATACAAATACTATTATTATCCATCGCCTTCCTCATTGTGGTTCATCTATCGTGAGCTCTAATTTATTCGTCATTTTCCCTTCTACATACGGATGAGCAGGCCAGAGCTATATAATATATATATATATATATATATATATATATATATATATATATATATATATGATACTTTCCGCAGAAAAACAAAAGTGTTTTTGTGAGAAAGAGAGAGAGTATGGACAATGATTTATGCCAAGCCATTGGAGAGCTCAAAGCACGCGCGCGACCAGACTGCAAAAACAATATATGCGAAATAAGTGCGCCGAAAATTCCTGGACGAAATTCATGTTTTGTCCAAGCGTTTGATCCACTTGAATTTCCAAGGCAATTGCCTTGGAAATTGCTGCCAAGGCTGCCAAGGCAGCCTTAAGGCTGCCTTGGCAGGCGGTACCAGAAATGTGTGCACGCGTTGTACTGGGGACACGAAGTCACCGAAGAGTCATGTTCGCATATTAGAAGCAGCTGTCGCATTGTACATGCAGCCAGGCTTTGCCCGTGTGGCGCGGAAGCAATGCCGTCGCGCAGATGTTCCTCTCTTTACCCGCGAATGGAAATCGATGTCGCGCATGTCCGCGATATTGCGCGACGTGTCACCTGGCCGCGAACCGCAATCTGTTTTAGACTGCGAACTACTGCTTCCGACTTGCAGTAGTCGGCGACTTTCGATGCAATATAATAAAACTGCAGCGTTGTGCATCGTGCATGGGCAGTGCCTACCAGCAGGTCATTATTATTATTATTATTATTATTATTATTATTATTATTATTATTATTATTATTATTATTATTATTATTATTATTATTATTATTATTATTATTATTATTATTATTATTATTCGCATGCGTGAGATTGTTTCGGTGGACGCACTTTCCAAGACTTATCTGTAGTAGCGCGTCGTAAGCAAGACATCCAACGTCAGTTTTGTCTGTGGCTTCTTGGAAGAATGTGAGGCTTCCATCTCGTTAAACTATAGTGAGCTACTGCTATGGTTCTCACAGACATCGCTGCAGTTTCTGCACGATGCGGGGCTACGTGATTTTCTTTTATTTATTTCGAGATAATGCCTTGCGGCAAATCCCGCAAAAAAGAAAAAAGAAAACTACTATAGGAGGAAGCATAATTTACCGCGGATATGCGTACAAGGGAACAGCCGATGTTCTCTCGTGTTTACAGTCGTACAACGACTCCACACGGCGTGCCGCTATTCCATCTCGAAAATTTTCCACGCATGAGCGCGACTGTCGGTGTATGATAGCGAAGCGGCGCTCCGCGAAGCCGGCGGCACATTGTATCGCACTCAAACGTCGTCGCCGCCACCGTTGTCTTCCCGGTTTCCCCACTGAACACGAACGTCCGGTAGGACGTGGGAACTGCCGTGCGCCATTCGTCGTGGTTATCCGCGCGGCAGATATTCGGGGCTGGCAAGCGGGCTGCGAGGCCCGAAGCGAGGCCTTCCGACATCTTCTCCTACCGGGTGCCGTGCACTGCAGTGTAGCCAATCAACCAGCCGCCGCTACTGTGAGTCGCATACGTAGCACGCGCGTTTATCGCGTTGCGACCAAAACGCAAAAATCGCGCTACATAAAGGAGGTAAAAAAATGAGAAAAGCAATGAAGCGGAACCCGATTCTTTCACAAGGCTGGCGCGACTGCTTTCTCGGACACCATAATGTGGTGCATAGTGCCACGATGCATCGCTTTTCTCTCTCTCTCTCACTTCATCGCTCTTTTTCCCTCGCATCTTCTTTCCCGCCTTACTTGCGTGTTCGGCGGAGAGTGAAGTTTGAACGCGCAGGAACGCGTGTGAAACGACGTCGTTCTGTATCGATTTTCGTATACGGAGAGGGCAATGTAGTAGCATCATTGTCGAAGGCTAAGGGAAGAACAGAGTGTATGAAAGGGAGAAAGAGAACGAACAAAAAAAATAGACGAGCGAGCCTCTTCGCGTGTCTAGCGAGCTGCGAGCCGCATCGTGCATACAAGAGCGTTAACCGGGTTTTCGCAGTTATTGCTGCGGTGGAGTCGAAGTGAGTGAGAAGAAGACTGCGAAAGGAGAATAAGAAGAAGACGAGACGACGTTTTCTTTCCATTGTCTTTACAACAGGTCGCTGCCAGTACACTCCCGTTCCACGCGCGTCGACTGCCCGCTACCCGGCGTCGTGGGGACGCGGAAAGAATGCGAATGCTCGCCGATCAGCCTGTTCTTTCCGCAGAGCTACAGCGCTGACGCAGTGCGACCTGCCGACGCAGAGGTCGGCGAACCTTGCTTCGTACACTCGGTCTGGCGCGTCAAGACGAAGTGAGAGAAGATATTCCATTGACTAGATGGAGTTGTGAAACGCCTCTGATGGTGTCTTCATCGCGTACGCGCGCTGGAAATGTTAAAAGAGGACGCCGAGGCTTTCCAGTACGCAAACATCGACGCTTGCAGAACTCCCCTTGTCTTTGTCATACATGTATACAGTGTCATGGGCCGGGGGCTTCCCAGGTATCCTCGCGCTCGAAGAAGCACACTGTGGGCGGAAGGCATGTTTTTTTCCGCCATTATTCCGCACCTGGGTGTTCTCAAGAAGCCTACGGAGAACAGCGATCGACCAATGTTATTTACCGGCCTTTTGTTCATGCTGTGAGAAAGAAAGAGATCAAAAATTAGTTAATTGCTATACCTTGGTTTCAATCGAACGAATTTGTTCGAGTCGCTCTCTCAACGCGAACCAGCCAGTCAGGCACCACAATAGCGACGTGTACAATGTACGGTGATTAATCAAGTGCACCCTCCCCCCCCCCCCCCCTTTTTTTTTTTCTGGTCGTTTGCTATGTGCATGCTCTACCGCGGGCAAGCGCTTTCAGCGTTGGTGTGCAGATATCTGTCGTCACTGTGTTCGCTTTCCAGCGTCCGTCTTTTGGATGCTGCGTCTTCGAAAGTGACATTTCGCATGTATCGTCTCCCTTGGCGTGTACACTTTCTTTTTTCTCATTTCTTGGCATTCCGCTACAAGAAAACGGCGTAGTTCAAACGCCTTGACATTTGTCGCTTTTATTATTGCTATTTCTTTTTCTGATGTCTTTGGTCGCATGCTGAGTAGCGCGCTTGGCAATAAGAAACGAAAATTCAAAAGTAACATCTAATTTGTCAAATGTTCGCAAAACCTCGGGCATCGCGAGCCTGCGGTGAGAGTATAGCTCATAAAACAGCACGTTCTCTCTCCCTCCTTCCCCCATTTCTTTGTCATCTTTGCTCATCAAATATTCCAGCTTGTTTTATCTTAAAGAAAACGCTAGCCAGATGGTATACGGGCGGCAGGCGGGGGATCACATAACAAAATTCTTGAACGCACCGATTTACGTCATGACTATAGATACGTGGCGAAGAATGTGGAATCACAGGTGCATCTCATTTCATCGCTCGAGACTTAAGCCTCGGGCTTAAGTTCCAGTGTCTTTAACTTTCACGTAAAATACAAGAACTAAAGAGAGTCTCCTATAACCTCACCCTCTGTCGAAACTCAGGTGCGTGCTATTTCCTCGCTCGATACCTAAGCATGGGGTTTAAGTTTCAGCGCTCTTAAATTCCACTTAAATATCGAGATCTAAACGCGGTAATTAAGCCGGGTTGTTCTCTAGCTGTATAGGTGATCGGCGCTCACAAAACCACGGCGAAGTCTAGTCAAGTCGCTAGCCTGGAACCTTAGAGACGCCTCGGGCACGTTTTATTTCGCTTAAGTTGGCTTTGGCGGCATATTGGAGCAGGGCTGCCGACATATTACTCTCTGATCAACGTTTATGAATTCGCATGTTTTCACATTCCTCTCCAGTAACATTTGAACAGAAGCTACAGCCCACATATTTTGATATTTTGATTGTTTCTTGCCGAGGGCAAAAGGTTACATCGGGCTATATACGTGTTCCGGGCAAAATTTTTCATTTATATACGTGCAACAAATTGTGCAACTGCGTACCTTTAATAAACGCTACGGCGATAAGGGTGTAGTCGCCGATTGTGCAACGCGCGTGGTGTGATAGCGGGTCCACGCAGTGCTTATCACTGCGCGTGGCCGCTTGGTGTATATCGAAAACCCGTTGCTCTTAGTAATTTTTTTTTCGGGTCTGTCCACCAGTTTCTGCCAATGTATACGCACCACTACTCAAAAAAACTAACTGCGTCCGCCGAATCGATGGCAGTGCTTACAGCGTTCGTAGGTCGACTACACTATACACGTCGATTAGCTTTTCGGGAGAATGAAGGAGTTTAATGAACTCGGTTACTGTACAGATATTTTTATAGTCCGGAAATGCAACTTTGTTTTATTTCCTTCTGTGTTTGTATGTCGGGTCTGTTTTGTGGCTGTCATTATAGTCGACAACTTTCGCGTTGCAAGGACATTCTGTGGAGCACATTTCAGGCGAAAAATATTCACTAGCCTGCGCGAATGTCTTTGCCACTCCATTACTGAGAACGTTCCCTCACCTAGAGATACATGGGAATAAAGAGGAAGAAAAAGAAATCACTATTCGAATATAACCCACCCGTGCGACGCATTGAATATACTACACACAACAACGAGGCTGTCTAAAGGAGCGATTGAGAAACTTGTGATTCGTTTACGAAATTTCAACGCCGAGGTTATTCTGACTGCTGCGTCGTAGTCAATCACAAGACGCTGCTATATACAATTCGCTAAAGTCGTTTCACTGAATGTTCCACTACTACGCAACGCTGCGGTTCTGTAAAAAAAAATAAAAAAAAACATGCGGCCAATTCAACAAGTTGGAATCTATATACAGCGAAGTTTTGTGTGAGTGCATAAAGATTCCAAACACGCACGCACGCACGCAAAAGCACAAGCGTTTTGTTAAGCGGAGTTGCTGACTATACTAGCGAGTACGACGGACGCCTTGAACGCGTCATGGTTTCAGAGGTAGCATGCGCATATGTACGTAGCGCAACTCGAATCCATTCCATCTGCAAGAAGCGCTTACTTTCTCATTGCTGTGCAGCCGAGGATGCGCGAATGCGAGCTTTCTGGTTCGTTTTTGGTCGTTAACCCCGCACGGCCGGCGCCGCGGATGCAGGGAGGCGAGCGCCTTCTGGCGGTGCTGCAAGGAACCCAGCGGTGCTCGTAGCGCGCGTGCCCCGCATTGATTGGTTGGCCTATTCGGCAAGAGTACAGCAGGGCCGCAGGTACAGTCCCGAAACCCGGCGAGGATCGCAAAGTGAAGCTTAGGTTTTCAGAGGTGAATGCTTGAAACACATCTGCATTGTTTCCAGGCTTCTGACAATTGCATAACTTCATTGGGCAAGACTGTGTTGTGTTTTCTCCGCTCACGCACGTGAGCGGAGAGACACGTGTGTGAGCAACATTAAAAATATTCAGGAACCGTTCACACTATTGGGCAACAATGTCTAGAACAGCAGTTACGCTTGTTCTTGTAGCGTATCTGCATGGAGTACATGTCGCGACCGACTTGAATGCCGCTTTTGTTGCGCAGTACAGATATTAGGCTCCGCTGGACAGTATTGTGTTTCGGTCTTAACCACTCCATCACAGAGCACTCAGACAGGTAGGTTCATCTGAATGAGTTTAGCTCAATCTGAGTATGCGCACTCGCATTATATCTGTCATGCCAGCCGCTGTTCTGGGAACATAAGCTGCTTTTTGGGAAGAGGCTCTCATATTTGCGTTCTTGAATGCCAAGAAAATACTCTGCGAAGATGAGAGGGCGTTTTCGACGCAATAATTCATTAACTTGTTTTAGCAACGTTGAAGCAGCATTTTGAGATGGATATGCTTTTCTTGATCTATTCTTTAAGTTTACTTAAGTCTCTTTCATAAAACACTAATGCGTTTCTCTAAGTGTCTTTCTTTGCTACGCCGCTGCATGTGAGAGAAGTACACTCGTGATTGTGAAGGTCGAAGTTGGTGTCAAAATTTTAGCTAGAACAGGACACAAAATAAGTAAGGACACGTGAAAATTGAGTGCCCATTATCTATCTATATAGGTACTACAGGTTGCAACGTTGACTCTAACTACGATGGACTACGAAGTGAAGTATATATATTATTCCGTTAGCGGCATGGACAGACATCAAACGAACTCCGTGGCGGGATTATATTTATTAGTCTAATTGTCGTTGTTTGTTCATTTATTTATTTTAGCTTTACCATTTATTCCTATGCGTTTTTTTTTCTTTTTGCTGCATAAAATAGAGAAACGAAGTAGCCGAGGTAGTGTTCGCCTCAATGTCTCCACAGCAACCCATGCACAACAAAACAGAGACAGAGAGAGATACAGCAAAAGCGAGCAAGATATTAGTGTCAGGAGCATGGTCTTAACAAATTAAGTGGAGCAGGCATTGTCTGTGAATTCTATAAGGACTAGGAGAAGTAACAGCGCAAAATTAGCAGCGCGACAAACGACATAGGCAGTCTAAGAAGCCAATGAGATATAAAACGACTGTCTAGCACTGCTTTGTGTCATTAAATGCGCTTTCGCAGCACGCATCTGTTGAACGTCTCGGTACGGGCCCTCCTTGCAACAAAGCAGATGGCGTGATTAGAAATGCCGGCGTGCCGAAGTGTTGACGCAAATGGGCTGTTCTTTCGTTACCATTGTTTCTGCTCTGACGCGCTTCAGTTAGTTATCGCTTACCTTAAAAAAAAAAAAAAGCTCCCTTGTCAGAGACAGTGTTTTTGCTGTTGTCGATTTGCGACTTCCGTATGAGCTATAGCGGCTCTTCGCATCACGAAGCGCACAAACTATAACTTCCTTTCCTCCGTCTGTGCGTGTGTGCACGAGATTTCTCGCAGCCAAATGGCACTGCCTACGTCACAAGGATGAAAATGTGCGACGTATATACAAAATCAGTCGATATATGTATACCGCTCGTCGTCGACTGTGGCTATTGCTGTGAGGCTTAAGCGAAAGGTGCTCTTTCCACCGCTGGGCATAAGAGCAGTCTATAGCCTCGTCTTAGCTCCACTTAAATACCAGCGAGAAACAGGAAAGTTTCCGGTGTCTTTGCACCTACGTAGTTAATGACCGCTAACAAATACGGCTTGCAGAAGGTGAAACGTGTATGTTCATTTGCGCTGGCGGTCACACAAGGACGGAGAACCGAGTGTGTCCCGATGAGCTGGTCACATTCCCGATGAGCTGGTCGCATTCGTCACACTTACCTCGCGCTTGTCGATGCATTGGAAATGCTGACCGATTCCTGGCGTACCGGTACTTACTGAATAAGCGAGGCTTAATGGGAGCCCTCCCGCAGCCTCAAAAACTACAAGTGCGGGGCGTATGCACTCTGTGTGCGGCCGATGCACGACGTCAGTTTGAAACCTCTGTACTTAGACCAAGTGGTACGGAGGCGAGAGCATCACTGTCTTGGTCACGTCACGGGCGGACAGCCTTCCTATTTTCCGCAGCGCGAAGCTCGCTGCTGCATCGTCCAGTGCGTTCGCAGTATAACGAAATGCACGAGGAGAAGTGTGAAAGAGAAAGAACCTGCGTAGTATTTAACGAAAGGTGTCAGCGGAACCTCCTCTAAAGCGTGGCGTCCCTAAAGAAGACCGTTCTCGAACCGCGGCCGTCGGGCCCTGGCAGGCGGCCGGTGGGTGATCCGTTTTTCGTCGCGGTTGCCGACGAGTCGTTCCGTTATCGGCGTCGTCCCCCAACGCTTTGCGCGTGCGACTTTCAGTTGCGTGCCGTGTGAACGCCGCTTTATTTTCTTTCTTTTCGCCTCCATTCCTTTCATTTCGTGCTGTCCCGAGCGATATTCTTTTTTTTTTTTTTCCCCAGACGGCGGCGACTGTAGCGGCGGTGGCGGCTGTCGCTGCCGTGCGTGCGTGTATTCGCTCGGCGGTGGTCGAGGTTGTCGCCTAAGTGGTGATATCCTGCCCGCGGCGTTTGCGATGAAGCTGGGAATTAGGCTAAACTAGATTGCGAATAGCAGGGGCGCTTTCGCTGTTGCTGTCGCGCCGTCGCTTCTGCTGCTCTTGCGTCGCGTTGCTCTCTCCACCCTCCGCGCGTCTCTCTCCCTCTCTCCGCTCTGGCTGGCTTCGATCATCTTCCTGGAGGGACACATTGTTTGTCTCCTTCTCGGAGTTCTTGCTTTTTCTTCGCATTTGTGTTGACTGCAACCTTGCCCTGTCGCGGTGACTTGGCCATTGATGTCACGTTAGCTATATACGACTTCTCTCCCTCGATCGTACCCGATCAACTCGTTGTGCACTATGGTAATCAGGGTCGAGGATATTCCGCCCATGATCAGACCATTAAGCAGTGCCTCTATTGGAACTCCCGTGGCAGTTCTGGAGCTCGAAATCTCTATGTACCAGGGGTTCCAAACACGCGAAGTTCTAGTCTGAATGCCTCGCTCTTAATCTTCTCCTAAATTTTCCACTCTTGAACAACGCTTTGCTTCTCTAACTGCGTGCAAGGCATACGACAGGCAGCAGGGCACCTTGAGTAGAGTCCGACGCCTTGAGTGGGTTTGAGGATCCTGCTCTATAGCAACAAATGTACTTCTAATGGAGGCATCTTTTTTTGCCTTTAAGCGCTCCGCAGTGAGATGATTATCCCCTGAGTCGCCGTAGCGCCTTCGATTATACTCGAACTGACTGGGGCACTTTTGATAGCTTACAAATATAGGCACTTATTGAACGCTGTGGTTGTTTGAGATAGCTGGACTTCAAATACCTTGCCCTAGGAATCGCGATTTGCCGCCGTCACGCTTCCGCTAGAAAATAGTCAGCGTTGATGTATACGCAGAGAGCCAATTTTAATCTGCATGTCTGCCATCCTGAATCTGAACGTGCCGTGCCGATTATGCCGTGCATGTCAGTTATCCGGCGGCTGGTCCTCTCCGCCATTGCTAAGTACACACACAAAAAAACGTAACTGTGTTTTGGTACTGGCCGACACAAAGGGAAAGGAAGAATTGACTGTGAGATAAAGGATTAAAGAGCAGACACGTCGGGATATGAGTTCGCCGTATACGTGCAGTAACATGGGCTCGAGACAGTTCCCGTGGGCGTAACCCTGAACTAGGCGAAGGTGCCAGGGAAGAAGAAGTAGTTTAATGATTGGAAAATGTAGAGAGGCAAAGCCTGCTGATAACTGCACGTCTGCTAACGCTTATCGCAAGGTTAGTAATACTTGTCCGCAATCTTGTCGCATCGGCTTAAAGAAGAGTTCACACTTTTGCACTCCTCACAGAGTCTGGTGGCCGCTTGTTACACCATCGCAGACACATGATCATTCGCCATTATGCGGTCTCGGGCCGTACCCACCAACGTTGGTACCCACTTTGCGCATCGCACTTGGCACAGAGAATGCCGCGAAGGCTTCCCAGGGCTTCGACGAAATACGACGCCCCCCCCCCCCCCCCCTCCCCCCGGAGCACAGTGCTATGCACCGTTTGTGCTCTCCGAAGCCGCGTGTGTGATGTGCATCGTTGTCGTCAGGACTGGCGGTGTCAACCAAGCACGCCGCCACCACCGCTGCTGATGCCGCCCGGGCGGCAGCTCCTCTGCTGCCGACAAAAGGCACTCGGCAACGAAGAGCCAAGGACAGAACGCCGCGACGACGACCGCCGTTCTCGTCTCTTTTATTTATTTGTCTGCCCCTCGAAGAAGGGTCTGCCCGTTTTTGCTTCTTCTTTGCCCATTCTCTTTTCATTGCCTCATCGCGACGGCTTTTTGGACGACGGCTTCATGTTTTCAAGACTTGGCGGATCCCTGCGTCGCCGCCGCGCGACTTTTTGCGCTCGCTGTGCCGTCGTATTCCTCAAGAGGGCCGTTTCTTCTTCGCGCGCCAGCGCGCGCCCACATCGCCTTTTTCTTTCTTTCATTTGTTTGCTTATTTGCGTCGCCTCATAGCGTATTCGCGCGAACGTCGTCTTCTCCCCTTTCTTCCCAGGCCGCTCCCTGTCTGCTTCTTTTCTAGTTCTTGGCATCTTTCATATTTTCTCTCTCTCTCTTGTCACTTCGTGAAGCCCGCCGTTGTCCTCCATCGGGCTGTCACATATGGAAGTTGCCTTGAACGGATATTCGGCGCCTTTCCCCGAGTCTACGGAGAGACGCGCCCGGCGTCAGAATTCGAAAAAAAAAAAATAATAAGAACCGTATTTCGAAGCGACGATGATCGACCGCGATGACGTCGTCGGCTGCCGGCAAGGATTTTATTTAGCCCCATGGCGAACCGCGAGCTCCCGGTTTCTTAGAGCTTTCTGACTGTTTCAGCAGCTCGCTCTGCCAGATTCTCTGAAGGCTGCGTGTGTGCGTGCGTAGCTATCGCTCCTTCGTTCGTTCCATTCGTCGGGGCGCCTCTTCATAAAAAGTCCTTTTTTTTTTTTTGTTCTTCGTTGCATTGCGCAGAGCTTGCCCCCTCGGAGAGACGTATAAAGAGTTATGATTGCGCGCGCTCACGCCAACGATCGCGTTTTTCTCGAAACGGAAAAGCAGCGCTCGATTCGGCGAAATCACGCGCGCCGCGAGATTTCAGTTGCGCTAGCAGAATGTCCGAATCCATGGAAGCATCAGCCGATCCTGACCGCCCTGTGAATGGCTTTCGGAAAAGAATTGTTTGTTTTCTAGTTTTCAGGTTCCAAGCAGCGAGGGAAAATAGAGTATATAAAGCAAGAGGAATATACCATGTGTCGTATACGTGTGAAGATGGGTTAAAACGAGGAGGGGAGGGGGTGATGGGGAGGGGCTGATGATGTCGTCACTCTTGACGCAACCGAAACCAAGAATGTACGTGATGCATCAAATATCAGTCGATGAAAAACAAACGATACCGGAGCTATTTGAAATGTCATGCACATTTAACATTAAACAGACACGCAGATCTGGTGATTGTCTTTAACCACTCCTGTTGATGGTTTACTATAGTTGATATATCCAAGGAGCGTGATCATGAAGGTGCACACGTTGCGGCTTTAGTCTGGCAAGGCACCGCCTGCGGCCTTCATATAACTCCCCCCCCCCCCCCCTCATTCATTTATATCTATATTCCTTAGTGTTGTTTGCCTCAAGTATAGATAAAAAATATAGTAATGAAAGGAACACTTGACGGATGTGACTACTGAAAGCGAGAAAAACAATGGCATGTCTGGAAGCGCGGGGCTTTTGTCATGTATAATTTAACTAAAGAGAAAACGTTCCTTAACTTGATGATTGTGCAGAACTATCAGTTTGCTTCCTAGCTATTCATTCTTTTGCTCTTTAGTCATGCGCTGTTAAGTTGAGCGCGCTGAAGTACACGCGGTTAACTTGGTGATGTAGCTCGCACTGAGAGAACGGAGCCTTAACGAGGGTTTCAAGAACTGATGAAGCATTCGGGCGTGTCTTCGAACTGCTTCTGGCTTCAAACGACCGGTGACTGGCCCACTTGTCCTGTATAACCTTGAAGGCTTGTGTCTTCGTTATTGGCAGCGAAAAAAAAACAACTAAGAAAAAAAAAAGAAAAGATAACCTCGCATGTCTCACTGCTTATTCAACTTTGTGCGTCATCGTCCAAACGGAAAAGCGCGCTGGCATGCACGCCAGTCCGGGGCAAGCAGTCCTTCTAAAGCTCGAAATGCCTTGGCCTTAATCGAAGATTGCAATAGCCCCAGAAGCGTATGCTAGTCGCCGATATCTGGTTCGATCAATCAGCGGCTACGAATTAAACCAGATCATCCCTCGCCCTCATAACCAATTCGTTTGTTTCGCTCGGTCCGCGCGCATTCCGGGTTGCGGCTCGCGCGCAGCTCGCCTCGTCGAATTTGTATTCGCGTCGAAACTGCTTTTTTTTTCTTTTTCTCCTCTATCTCTCTCTCTGTCTCTCCCTTCTTTCCTTACGCGGTGGTTTTCTCATTCCTCAGTTCGCATTTCCCCCTCATCTGCTCCGGCAACGCCAACCTTGGTGTGTCGTCCTCTCGTGTATCTCTTTTCGCGCGGCGATTTCGCCAAAGGCTCAGCTCGGCCGACTCTCATACACGGCGTTGTTTCTTGCGACTCACCTTTGCCTGTGTCCCCCCCCCCCTCCCCCCTTCATCCTCCCCCCCTTCCCTCCATCTTACCTAGTCATCCCTACCTCCACGCCACCGTTGTTATTCGAGGCTTCCGTGAAGCCGAAAAAGGTGATGGATGATGACGTAAAACTGAATTAGTTTTCAGGATTCCCTTCGTTTTGCTCTTATCTTTCTTTCTATCTTTCGCTCTCGCACCTTCCTTCTCCGTTCCTCCTTTTTCTTGTTGCTGTTTCAAACTGCATAGCTTTTCAAAACCCCCGGCCTGCATGTAGATGTGAATACGTAAATGCGGCTCGTATAGTTATCGCCGCAGAAGCGACTAACGCCGCTCCTTTCATTTTTTTTTTCCCAGAAGGACACACTTGCCTATTTTTTCCTCTTCATTCTGAGCGTGGCTCATCGATTCTTTCTAGAATTTCGTTGTCTCGCGAACGCGCGTACATCGATTGCTTCCCGTGCGCGTTTAAGATGCGACATGGATGCCTCAATTCCTGCGCGAGGCATGTTCGTTCGCGTCTAGTAAGTTTTACATACCTGCCGGCTCTTTCCTGCAGTCTGTTATACAGATTGTTGGTGCGACAAAAAAAAAAGAAGAAGAAGAACCTGTTAGAGGCGGTGACTCGCGTTCCCACTGTAAGTGTGACCGCCTGGCACGTGCGGAATCCATTGTACGCTAATTGAAATACCGTTGATTGAGTGTACTTGAAAGGATAGGCGCTTAAAACAGAAGCAAACGTACCGACTGTCCTTTGCATGAAATCAGGTGATAGCAACAGATACTCTGTGTTTCCGTCACCCTCGAGACCCTCTAAACATAAACATGACATGCAATGGATTCTGTTCACTTTTCCGTTGGATGTCTCCATCGACTTTTGTTGGATTTACAATGACTTTCCCGCTAATCACAGTGACTTCGCAGGATCTCTGATCGTGCTCAACAAAGCGAAGAAGCACTTATGCCTAATAAGAGGGGAAATATTACATTCTATATGCAGTTACACTCGCGTTCGAGCGGGAGCTGTGCTCTAAAAAGAATAAAAAGTTGAAAAAAAAAGTGAGACTGCAACTGCAACGCCGCAGGCAACAAAGAAACATATGAGTAAAGGGTGCATCGAGGTTGCTGGAATAATAAGTTGATAATATATAAAAATGTCGTTGCCATATCGAGCCAGTGTAATGAAAGAATATCAGGCGTTTCTGCGCTAGGATGTGGATAAAGACACGAAAACAAATGAAGAGAGAGAGAGAGTGCAAGTATGAATTGCGGGAAAACCTAACTGATCTTGTGGAGCAGCGTGCGTGAAGCCGCTGCTTCGAAAAAAAGAAAAAAAAAAAGCACCTCGCCGTGTATGCAAATCCCAAACAAAACTCTAACCACAATTGCTAATGCGCACGACTGAACGGGGAAATAATAAGAGGCGCCAGACAGCCACTAACTTAAGCCCGGGGGAAAAATCGCGCGAAGATAACAACTAGGAAAGCCGCACAAAAGTTGCTCGTACAAAACCTATAGGAAATCAATGCTGGTACCCTGCGCGCTCTGACGCCACTTTCTAGTGCATATCATCAAGTGTGCGTGCGCAGCAACGATCGACCGACGCCATAAAGTGGGATGAGAATAACGTATATCGCGTTTATTGAAAGCGTGGGGCTCTCTCTCTCTCTCTTCGGCTGGTGAGTGGGATACGCATCGCATCCTCGATCCTCAAACCTCGATATAACGAACATCGATTTACTGAAATGCGCGATGTAACGAACTATTCTTATTTCCCGATCTTAGTTTCATAGAGTTACCGAAACCTCGAATTAACGAAATTCGCGATATAACGAAGTTTCGCGTTGCAATTACAACTTCGTTATATCGAGGTTCGACTGTATAATCATTTGAGCCTTCTTTTTTCTTTTTTTATTCATTTGCAGAAACTGTGAATGCATGAATTTATAGTGTTCAAAGTGGCGGCATTAGGGCAGGAAAGGCCAGTGCCGATTGCAATCGCGTTTCTGTCTGAGTGCCCGCCGCAAAATGTATTTATTGACTGGGGAAACTGATGAAGGTATCGATTAGGCCGACCATTGATTGCACTTACGATCGCTTGACCACCCTCGGGACGGAGTTGGCGCGAGTGTTGTCTCCTTTCCCGGGTATTCAATGAAGGAGGTTGCTAGGCCCCGAAGTTGAATTCTCTGCACACTTTGCTCGTAATTTTTCACCCTGAAGTGAACGTTTCGACAAGGGTACTTGTCGAAATGTTGGCTTCAGGCTGAGGCTTCCTTCATGCATGACAAGCATTACAAGTCCTTCCACACTATCCCGACGACAACGGCCGTATACGCTTTTATACCATCCATACCCTATTTATTAGACCGCGTTGCCACCCTGCGCGAACTTTGGGAAGCTTTGATACAACCCACTGATTACCTAGCAGATAAGCAAATCGGGTAGGAAGCCGAGGAATCGCTGATTAAGTGACTGGTGTTTTATTACGCGATATATTATCCTCAACTGAGAGTTTTCCTTAAAGTTCATTGCACAACTGTCTACACGCCGTCTCTGCCAATTACCTCCCGGCGGGAATTTCTCAACGCGCTTTTGAAAGCAGCGCACACGACAGTAAAAGAAAGGTCACGCTTGTAAAACTTTACAGCTGACACGGGAGCACCTTGTGAAAAAACAACCGCGAAAGTACGCAGAAAAAAAAAATTGTTGTCAGTTTCCTTTACTTGACTCTGCCGACAGTCAGGGCCACCACGCCTTTTATCTTTCTTTCTTTTACGTCTCTCTTTTTCGGCCTTTACGCTCATTTCGTAGGCGCGCCTCTGGCCGTTCCGTTTATTCGATCCAGTCGTCTCCCCACGCGCCTCGTCTTCGGGAAACTCCTCGGCCGGCGCCTGGCGAGGCTTTACGAGCTCGCGAGGTTCTCTCTATATACTACGAGCGCAGACGCGCGCTTTCAGGGTCCGTCTACTGCGCGCGCTAATATTTCCTTCCTTTACGACGCGGTTTCAGCGATCATGCTTGCCGAGACAGCCGAGGTGAAAAACGAGGGATATACGCGAGAAGCGGGGGGAGAGGAGCATTGCTGAGGTGGAGGGAGAGGGGACAGTTAATCAAGGGCTCTTTCGCGTTTGTTTTTCCTTTTTTTTTTCCCTCTGAAACGGTCGAACGGCGGGTACGAGAAATAGCTAATCAGCTTGAAAGGAATCCCGTACAACTTCCTTTATATGTAAAGTGGAACGGCGACAACAAACTTCTTGTGGCATCTTATAGAGTGAGGTAGCTTTCCAGATTCAGCTTCAAATAAGGTTTTTCCCGAGAAGGCCGGTCAAAGAGATTAAGTGCAGCCTTCCTTATAAGTAACCGGGCAACTTAACCGCGTGCGTTACTGACGGAGTTGCGGTGGCGTTGGTGTTCGCCCGCCTCACGCTACGGACATAGGTGCCTTTACAATGTAGAGATATACGTTTGAGTGAAGATAAAGAAAAATATCAAGGAGAGATATACAAAATGCTAGACGCATATACATGCATATAATATCTGATTTGCTCAAGTAGGCTAGGTGATCATTTGTCGCTGCCCCGTTTCGAAGGGGATGCCGATAGAGATCATCATCATCATCACCATCATCACGTTTCGTGCATAGGAAAATCGTCAGCTCTTCTAAATTCTTTATATCACTGCTCTTTATTCAACTAACTGCTGTTTAATATTCTCATTCGTACTATCTCTAACTGGCACATTTTTTCATAAAACGAGCGAAGTTAAAATGGAAGTTCGTGAGGGTGGCGCGGGCGGTATGATTTCCACGCCTTTGCAACGCCAGCAGAGCTATAGAAACGTTACCGCGCCTTCTTCCAGCGCTCGTAACAGTCCAGCGATTGTAACAGTCCTATTTTTACGTGGCACGTGTACTTTCAACGAGCAGTCTACAACTGTGAGCCACTATATGATACACTAATTACCAGTCTTGCACAAGGAACAAACTTGATTGTGCAGGGCGTCAGCGGCTGCTAAACAGAAACTATTTCCTTTGTTTTGCTCGCCTCAAGCTCACGTTCTAACGTCGCTATTAAAAAAGAAAAAAAAACTTACGAAAGTTACGGCAAGCAATTTGGAAGTGTATAAGCGTCAGTCAGCCAGTCACGTCTCACTTGCGGTACCCTTCCTATCAACGTGTAACGTTTCGCTCGAGCACCGGCGCTGCGCGCGCCGTTTTTTTGCGACGAAAACCGCATCGCCGTGGAGAACCGCAAGAAAAGAAAAGCCTTCTTCGCTCGCCTCGGTGGGTGCGCTAAGAGGACCTCGGAATTGAGGTGTATACACACATAGAGCCGCATTATGACGCGCCGCGCACGTATTAGTACATACACGCTTATTCTACACGCCTCCGTGCGCGGAACGCGCGTCACGCCATGCAGCGTCGGAAATGGCTCTCGCTGGGGGCAGGAACGAAGCACAAAAACATGGAAACACAACGCGAACAACAACAATGAAAAAAAAAAAAGAAAAACGAAAGAAAGAAAGGTATATGAAGGAGGTGCGGGGGAGTGGAGTCGTGGGAGGAAATTAGACGGTTCGGCGGCGGTTTTCTCCCCGCTGCCTTTGAGAAAAGGAAGCGAAAAATAAAACGCGAGACAGTAGCGAAAGGCGCGCGTGAGCGCAAGAAAAATGGAAAGAAGGGACAAACATATTTGTCGTTTCGAAGCGTGAAGGCGTGAGGGAAAAAAAAAAAACGTTGTGGAGGAAGCAGCGAAGTTGGGAGGGGGACAAGAAAACGAGAAAGGAATCACGCGCGCTGCAGCTCGTGGCAGGCAGGCATGGCACGCGCCAAAAATCGAAAGTGACGTTCGCTCCGAAAATGGAATCTGCGCATGCGCGGCGCCGTAGGCATCGCGTACTCATACTCGCTTTCCCTGTTTTCGTTTGTCCTAATAAGGGTCTACAAGCTTTGCGGACTATGTCTGCGTGCGATTTTACGTTCGTTGAGTCTATGGCTTTTCCTTAACCTCAACTTAGCCCGAAGATGCCCTTTGGAGGACATTTTTTTTTCTTTTTGTGCCCTAACGTTCTCCACATATATACGACTCATAGTTTACTCTGGTGTCCCCTAACAAATGCTGTAGCAGCTCGAGATATTGACAGTTTCACAAGACATATATACAGATGTACATACTGAACTTTTATAGACGCTTTGAGAAACACCATTGAGGTCAACAGAAAAACAACACGACGTTTCTAGTATGCTAGGAATCTTTTTGGGCGACTGTATATGCGGCCTTAAACATATTTCACAATCTCTACATTACTGGCAATACAACGTCTTTTCTTTTTAACGCTAAACGATTTGCCTTCCAGAGGGAAGCAACTCTCTGTTATGCTCTAATACTGATTACAAGTCTCAGTCTCCTTTCACCGTCCTTGTCTGGCTGAGCGCTTGAAGTTATTGTTAACGTTAAAATGGCCCGATTTTTTGCACCAACTACTTGAAAAAATACATTTAAATAAATGTCCCCGAGGAACGTCTGCTGCTATGTAGTCTGAAGTTTGGTTGGCAGAGCAACTCATTTTTCTTTCCCCTCCCTTTTTTTTTCACTCGTATTTTTTACTATAGCCATTTCTCTGCCATTTCTTCTCTCTCTTTTTTCGTCTGCTTAGAACGTATGCATTATAAAGGCACAGAAAATGCTGGTGCCTACGTTTCCCCCCCCATTTTCTGTCCCATTGTGTATTCGAGGAATAAGCAATTGTTCTTCGCCTCGTTTTAGACTAGCGAGTATAAAGAGAAAGAAGAAAATAAAAAAAAGGAAAGGAGAAAAAAAAAGATAATGGGGGCCACTGGTCATTTGTCTTGTTCCAGGATGCGGAGTGTTATCGAGAAGCCGCGACGTTGCCCGTTCCAGTGACATATTTTGTTTCCAATATTAGCCTGAAACTCAGAAAATCCGCTAGTCACGTGCGGCGGACAAAGGAGACGGCGCTAGAAAAATGCGTTAGAAGAAAGGCGCGGTTAACAGAAAGAAAGAAACCAATTTAAGACGCGCGGTCGCGTCTTTATATTCGAAGCTCTTTTGTGGTGCGCTGCGCATTCTTTTCTGCGATTCTTCAGTAACAAAGAATAATAATAGCGCCTTTTTTATTCTCCTTTTATTGCTGGTTCTGGCACTTTGTTCTTTCTCATACTTGCTGTTGGGCTGCCTAGTGAGAATACCCCAATAATCGACTTGATATTGAGAGAAAGGGAGGTATAGCGGAGATGGAAGGAAATTAAGGGAGGTTAACCAGGCGTTAGGCCCGGTTTCCTGTACTATGCTGAGGGTAAGGAGGTTAATGGCTGATAAGAGACCAGGAAAGAAGAAGAAAGACCAGCTAGCGCGTGCATCCAGAACTGCCCCTCAAGAATAAAGGGTCGACAGCTCGCGTGGTGATGCGAATGCGATCAAATTTTGCCGTAATCCTAGACATCCTCAACGCCTACGGGCATCACTGCAGGAAACAACGAAGAACTGGCCGTAGTTACGGGACCGTAGGACTGCGTCGTCATGTTTAAGAATGTATAAAACTGCATAGTTATGATGGGGGGGGGGGGGGGGGGGTCACTGTTGAATTTGTAGACTTTTATTTCTCTAGAGAGTCACTTGACAAACCAAGCCATTAGATGTCGCATCCAGCAAGCGTTATAGGAGCGTTCCGCCATGCGACCTTCGAAGGTGCCACCAAAACAGGGCTTAACAGCCATAGAAGTATACTTCGTATACACGACAGTACAGTGACACCTATAGAAAATGCAGCTGTCGCCAATTTTGCTTGAAAAGAAATCGGAGAGTCAACATCTGTTTATGTACTTTTTTTTTCCCTGACCTTCAACTTTCACCTCGACGCACCTCCTTTAATCGCGACCAGCTCGTTTTTTTTTTCTTTTTTTTTTTAATGATCGCTCAGTATCCTGCGTGTCGTAGTTATTTGCCGATAGGTACCGATGTCTCGGCGCTATGCAGAGAAGCCCACATCAGTCAGTTCAGGAAGCAGCAGCAGCAGCAACAACGACCAGCTGCAATCTGGCGTTTTAGGCTGCTTCTGTGGCTGGTAATAAATAAAATATAGGATGAGAGAGAGAAAGAAATAAAGAAAACAGCTCGACGTGACGTTGACCTTGAATTCAGTCCTACGCTCGCGAGAGTGGCGGCGCTCCTCGCGCATATCTGTCTCTTTCGCTTACTTTGGCAATTACGCTTCTATACGTCGACCAGCTTGCTTGTTACCCTCTCTCTCTCTCTCTCCACTCTTCTTCTTTTTCGTTTTTTACGTCTGCCTCGCGAATACATTTTTTTTTCTTTTGCGTAATTTTTGTTTCGCGAGAATCTTTGTATCGTCCTTCCGCGCATGGTGAAAGGGCTGTGCCTGCCTACTCTCTAATTCATCGCTGTTTTTCAATGCCTGCTGCCGTTTCCTTCGCTTACGGACCCGTCTTTTTTTTTTAGTTGCTTTGTTATTTTATACCTCTTCTATATAACCCGCCTTCCAACAGTGTTTTGTCATACCCACGCCCTGGCATCATCTCCTCTCTCGCCATTTCTCGGCTGGGCCTCGCCGTTCTTTGTCTGACAGCGCTGCCGGGTTGGGTATGAGTAGTTGGAAAACTCCCAGCTTTTTGTTCCTCTTATTAGTGCTTCGTTTTCCGCTCCTCTCGGAGCCCTTCTGGGCGAGTCGATTGCGACGGCTACACCTGCTTTATATGCGCATGAATCTTTTTTCTCCTTTTTTTTTCTTTCTTTTTGTTCTCGTCCTTTTTTTCTTTTCTTTCAGCCCTTTTGTGAGAATCTCTATCTTTTTTTTTTTCTTTTGCTTTTCGTCAGGCCGCAAATTTCCTACCTTTCTCGGCAACATGTACGCTTGTCGGATGAGCTCGAATCGAGGAATGGTGGTAATCTCATTATACGATGCAGCCTCTCTGTCTCTATCTCTCTCTCTCTCTCTCCTTTTTTAGTGCCTTCATTTTCTTCAGTTTCGAGGACGAACCCGTCTTTTCTAATTATCCTTTGTTCCCGCGTGCGGGCTAATAGCAAACTGTTCTTATCAAAGATACTGCACTTCGTTCGTGTTTCTCATTTTACTTAATCATTAATTTGCTTTTAGTCATATAGCTATATTATTTTTCGTTTTTAATTAAATAGCACAAGTGCCTATTCTTATTACCTACTTAGTACAGTACACGTAAAAAATACAGCAATTCTATTCGTCCAAGCAAGAAAATTTTAATTTGGTGTTACTTCCTGCTGAAGGCTGAACTTCCTACTGAAGGCTGAACACGAGGATCTCCGTATTTCTCTGTAGCACCACTGAAACTTTCGTATACACTATGCTTCATATATGCGAGAATGTGACTTTGTTTTCCAGAAGGCTTGCCATGGTCGAGAGCTGGATTGAGTTGTGACTTACGAGATGCTTAAGAGAGGCCTTCGATACGTTCCACGGCAACTCCTCCTACTAGCATTCGCATCAAAGCCAACGTACACACTCACGTTGGGACCCTACTAACTAAGAATACAAGGACAAGTAAAGTGTTATACTCCTTATTTTTTCATCTCATGATGAGAGTCTGGCTTGACGCTATACTAACCTTACAAAGAGCTGTTGGCAACCTTTCGGGCCAGTCGCCACTTTTTTGAGTACGTTGCAACAGTGCATCTCACACTAAGACAGCGACGTACTTATACAATTAAGTGTGCAACAGGAAGTTAAGTTTCGAACAACGCAGACGAACTCCACGCTGCCCACTGTGGTCGAGAAGCGTGTTACCTAATTTTATCGTAGCGCTCACGTGGGCCTCTCCGCGCCGACAGTAGATTAGATCGGAATAACAAATACATTCTCATGATGGTCCGAGGCTTATTTCAAGAAATGAGTAAGGGAAACGGAGATCAGGCTAAGCATACATTCCTTGCTATAGAAGATTTCAGGTGCGAAGCTCCGCAGTGAGCACGCCGGATCGTCCATATAAGCCACTTTGCGAGTTGCATACCCCAGCTATCTCGTCGCACGGACGTTAATCGCGAGCGCTCATCACTGCAGGGGAGCGGCACGGACGATGCAATGCAGGGCAGGCTCAGGACCGCACAACGCCCTATCTCTCCAGCGAAAAACGCGAATACCTGTCTGCTCGTTTCAGATTCGAAGACTCACGTTTTGACCTCGGTGTTGTGTAAATCCGTGTCGATGCTCACTCGATTTGAGTAGCGATGGGCGTTGTGTGCGCGCGCGCGCGTTTCCTCCTGCTACAAATGGAAAGAGATTAAAAAAAAAGAAAAAAGGGCATCGACGAAACGAAGCAGTTTTCCCAATCAACGTTGGTTTTTTCCGCAACGCGTGTGCGCGCGCCATGCGAAAGAAGACAGACGAGAAACTTCCTCCTGGTCAAAGGGCATTCGCATGGGGTCCCCCTGTAGCGTTTCTTATATGTATATACATATATAGCTTGCCGACAACATACGAGATTAAAACGAGCCTAATCTCTCTTCGTTTCCAGGCTTTCTTGTTTATTTCTTTATTTAATCATCAATTGTTCTTAATCGTAACCTGCATCGGCAGCCGGTCGACATTTGGCGAAGCGTGATCGCCCTTGTGTGGTCTTTTTCCGTGTGTATGCCCGATTAATGCGCTCAATTCTGGCGCAGCTGCGCCCGGGGAGCTTCCGCTATCGTGGAAACAAACGACCCGGTGAGAGATATACACTTTACGCAATGCAAGACAGGCCGGAAAGTTGCATTCACGTATTCTCCGACGCGATTTCTGTTGCGTCCCGAATACCGAGCGAGCTTGCGGAAGACGAATGGGTGTCCTCTCAATTTTAGCAAAATCTCAAGAAGGGGCAGATGAATGCGAGAGAGGCCAAGGACTTGTCCGTTCGGTCAAGTCGTTAAATTTGTACCGAAATAAGCCAGTTTTAAAGGAAAGCCAAATAGATATACAGACGAAATTGGTGTTGTGTGGGCGTGCTAGGAAACTACAGGAAAAAGGACCGGTGAAATGAAGGGAAAAGAAGAAAAAAAGAAGTCAGATGGTTTGCATTCTTTCTTTGCGCGTGTTTACTTTGTTGTCAAGAGCCCGATTACGTGATGCATCTGCGGGCAAACGACGACCGTTGCAATCGAAAGAAGCAAAATGCGAATGCAGACGCAAGCACACGAATACAAATCGAAAGAGAGTAGAGACCACCAGGATCGAGGTCAACTGTCAACAAATCGGAGGGCGAAGCAATCACGACGGTACCGCCATGTTCGCGACCCCACTTTTATCGCTTGTTTCGGTAAAGAGAGCTATAGAGAGAGAAAAAGAAAGAAAGACAGACCGCTCGACGTTCTTGGCTTTGCTTATTTTCTTCTTTCATTCGTTCTTTTTTTCGTCTTTGAGGATATCTACCGACCCACCCCGGATGCTTACCTTTCGCATTTAAATTGTTTCTTCCCTGTCCGTTCGCTCAGCGCTGTCAAGTGCGGGCCCACATTCGCCTGTGTTTCTTTGTTTATGCCCGAATGCTAGAAAACCCGCCATTTTTTTTTCATCGAGTTTCTTCCGAACCGCTGTTGGCACTCCCATTTTCTAGGGCCTTCGTCCTTGACTCGTTTGTCTAAGACATTCCTATATTCTTTTCTTCTACTTCTGCGTCTTCTTCTTCTTGAGATATTACTGGCGCGCGTTGCATGCGTCAAGATGCTGTTGTGTGCTTTGCTGCGGAGAGCTTGAGCGACTTATACGCCCAATCTAATCTATTTCTTTGTGGTCTGCGGAAACGAAAGAAAGAAAGAAGGAAAGAGAAGACACATGAAATGAGCAGCAAATGAGCAACAAATGAAGAGGAGAGAGAGAAAAAGAAACGACGGGGATGTTAAACAGGAAAGCATTTGGTTGTCTACCCTACGCTGGAGGAGTGCAATAAGAAGATGAGAGAGGGAGAGAATATGGGAAGAAGCTGCGAATACGAGCTCAGTTGCAGGCCCCGCCACTCGTTCAAAGGCATTCGCTCAGGTCAGCCAGTATCAAAAAAAGCACGACAGAGAAAAAAAGACGGACAGTTGAGAGAGCAGCTACACGAACCGCGCTTGAGGAAACAACTCGCATTTGTTTCTTTCGTTTCTTTTTTGTGTGCGTGCGTGCGTGCGTTCTCCCATTCTCTTGCGGCATCGTGCTTATCCAAAATCGTCTATGAGTTCGGAGCTTTGCGCGGTTACCCTCCGCCACCTGAAGACACCTGGCCGTAAACGCTTCCTTCTCTGTCTGACTCCGGCCATTTGTTTGTTTACATCGCTCGTCTAGCCTGCCCAGACGGCCGCGCGCGCCTTTCGTAATTCCTGCACCGCGATCAGTACCCGACTTCTTTCGCAGTTCGTACGGTGTCGTCTCTCTTACCTTCGCCCAATCCCCTTTCCACGTCGTCGTCGCTCCCCCGTCTCCCCGCCCTTCGTGAAATCTTGATGCCTACGTGTCCGGCGACCAAACGACTGGGTTGTCGCCACGCGTCAGCCTCTACGTCTTTCTTTTGTTTTCTGTTCTTTCGCTGTTTACTTTATCTCCTGTCGCGCTTGTCTGCCTTACCTTTACGGATGCTTCGTGGTGGGTCGTTCCGCTGGTGGCTCCGTTGGACCCGATTGCCGCTAAGGGCGCGCATTATTCGTCCCCCCCCCCCCCCCCCCCTAACCGCTTATCGACGAGCCTGCGACAGAGAATGGTCGTTGATGCCACTGCTGGCGAATAAGAAAGAAAGAAAGAAAGAAAGAAAGAAAGAAAGAAAGAAAGAAAGAAAAAGAAAGAAAGAAAGAAAGAAAGAAAGAAAGAAAGAAAGAAAGAAAGAAAGAAAGCCGACATGCAATGTGGTGACGACAAACGTATTGGCATCTCGATGATTAGCACCACCCACCACCATTACCTAGGCACATAAACAAGAAATGAATCGTTAACGGATTGTTCTTGCTCACTCTTTCAATAACGGTACATATAACGACTCTGGGGGATCGGAAAGGAATCCGCCATGATTGATGTCAAAAATTAGAAGGAAAAGAGGAGAGCGAGAGAACCAAATTTGTTTTCGTGTTTTCTGCAGTTTTTTTTTTTTTTAAAGGTAAGTAACCTGGCGGATTTAACTCCTTGACAGTCATAAAAGGTTAGAGATGAACAACCTCGAAAGATTGCTCCTTCAGCCGCGAACATTTTCTGAAAACAAAGAAAAAGTTTGATTTCTTTCTCTTTCTTTCTGTCTTTCTTCTTTTCTTTCTTTCTTTTTGTATTCTTTGTGTTTAGGGTGTAAAACTGGGCAAGTTGGTTGATCTTCACGGTAAAAGCAGCGCAAATGTAATGGCAACACAAGACAGATCAGCACCTGTCCTGTGCCTTTCTCTGTCTTGCGTTGCCGTTACTTTTGTGCTGCTTTTACTCTGTATGTAACGCGGAATCTTTGACTTGTGAAGTTAACGAACTATATACAGTTTTAAGACAGAGAGAGAGAGAAATCAAGGAGAGTAAAGGCACAGAGGTAAACCAGACGAGCGTCCTGTTAGCTGCCCTACGCTGGGGGTAGGGGAAGAGGGGCAATAGAAAGAGGAAATGAGTGAACACTGGTGCACGTGGGGGGGATGCACAGGAGCACCATAAGCGATCTCTGAAACCGGTGCACTTCAAGTACTGCACTAGTGCACGAATCGCTTTTGTACCAGTGACGGATGCGGGCCACGGTCCGAGTATGTTTTAAAATGTTAGAATTAGTAGTGCCACGAGTCGCAAGCGCTCTTGTGGGCGAGGGCACTTCTTACATATTGCTTCTTGCTTATGAATACCGTGCGCAGAATTTGGAATAAAGAAAGGAACAAGAGGGGTAAACAAGGGCTGCTGTTTCGCAAGCGTTGTTACATTTAATAGGCGCGGAAGAAGAAAACGAGAAGAACAAGAAAGGTGGTGAAATACCCTTCGCTTTCGCTTGTCCGGACCACGTTTGCCACGTGCATGCAAAGAAAGCATCATCGGTTGGCAGAGAGAGAGAGAGATGAAGGAAGGGGTGGGGGGGAGTGGAGGGGGGGGGGGGGGCGAAGCGTGGGCTAGAAGACGACAGCGGCGGTGCAGCAGTTGTGTCGCAACGGGAGTTTCGAGACGTAATTACCTCGGCGAGGCTTCGGTCGGCCCACCGACAATCCTGGTTTATGTCACCGGCGCACAACAGATGTTCACTCGATGTGGTGGGCTGCTCGCGTCTTGGCCCCGCGCAAGGTAGGCTTGGCCCGACGAGAAAAGAGCGCAGAAACGTAAACCCATGACGGAAGAAATGTACCGTATTTATCAGTGTAAAGTCCGCCCTTTTATAGCCGCTCCAAAAATAGTGGCAGACCAAACGGGTGGTGACATCGATGTGCGCACTAAAGCTGGCGAAGTTAAGCGACTGAATATTTGGGTAATGCGTCATTAACGAGTCTATCCCCTCTCCCCTCCTCCCTGCCTGCTCCGCGCCCCCAGTGGTCCCGTCAGCTATGTATCAGTCGCGGTGTAGTAGCGATTTCGGTAGGTATGCCATAAGCATTAGCAGTGAAAGTCCTGTATGCTGTTAAGAGATAGAAGGCAACACATTCAGCCGATGGACGTATCAGGTTCGCTTCCCTGCACTCTCCTGAATTCCAAAAGAATCTTGGTCTTACAGAGGCAAGTACGGTAAAAGGGAATGCGCCGAGAAGCTCGTCCTATCTAGGGGATTGTCTCCCCTTCGCCCTGATTCACTTCTGACGTTACTTTTAGTTTGGTCTTTTCCGCAAAAGTGTGTCGGGCTTTTTTGTCGCTCTTCACCTGTTTACTTGCCATCTTAGGACCCATGCATCCTTGCTTACGGTGCTTAGCGTGGCGTGGTTGAAGTTTAGGGATCCCGGCTTTTTCGTCAGCCTTACGTTCTTCCTTCGTAGGTGAGGGGGGAAAAAATGTTCGGAGCTCAGTGATGCGTGTACACGGGATTACCTCACTGTGTACCGCTTCTCAGACATGAACACACAACGCTCACAAAAGCATCCCGGTAAGCATTGACGGCGATGACAGGAGGCGGGAGCACTTTCACCACCTCTCTATCTCTCTCTCTCTCTCTTTCTGCACCGAATCTCTCTCATTTATTCTTCGGCGCCGAGGGATTACGGGACGGAAGTCATAAATTCCGAGTCCCGTTTTCGTTTCGCTTCTTTCGCGAGACAAGAAGTTGACGAGAGGGTGAGAGGGAGGGGAACGGCGCAGAAGAATGTGATTTGTTCATTTACTTGCGGTTCGCTCAGTTTTTTTCTTTTACTATGCGACCAGATTTCTTCTTCCATTCCGTGCTCACGCCACAATCGATTACTTTACATCGCTGAACTCCGGGCATTTCTTGCGACGAGCATATGCCCGAATCACATGCGCGCTGGCACGTTTCACGTACATACGCGCACTGGGAACGAATGTCCGCGAGCTCGAACTCATCGTCTCGTGTTTTCCCGAAGTCTGTCGAAACCACCGCGTCACTTCGTACGGCAAGGGCCAACACGGCAAACGATTCGTACAGGCGAGTGGGAAATGACGCGCGACTTGAGAGTTGAGGCCGTTGCAAAAGTTCTGACAGGATCCTTGACAAGTTAGTGGAGTGTTCTACCGGCGGCGCGCGCGAGCGAGCTTGTCTCGCGTGGGATCTCGCCTGCGGTGGTTGTTGCCTTGCGAAATGACATGCCAAGCATCGCGAGACGCCTTCGGAAACGAGTTACGCAGTCTTCAGAAGCTCGCTTTAAAGCGTGTCTTTATAACAAGTAGGCCACTGCGGTGTTTCAGAATGTCGGACAGTCTTCCAGCATCGTTGAGCGCACTGGCGTATCACACAAATGCGCGTGCTCGGAATGGGAAGCGTGTACCAAGAAGGGAGAGCGCCTCAGATTGAACTTCCGCGTCTTGATAAGGTCACCCTGAATTGGCTTAGCTGGCTATAGAATGGTTACTTTAACATTGACTTTTATAAGGATATTCAGGAACATGTAAATTCTTATAAGATAGGTGGGTTTATATGTAGGCTTCTATGCTTGGCGGTTTTTCGTGTGGCATCGCTTTTAACGGCACTTGAAGAAGAGGAATACATTATAACTCGCATCTTGCTCTCATCGCGCGGAACGACACGCGATGTCTACAAGCTGCGCTTTGCTGAGAGCTTTTGAAATCGGGGGGAGAGAGAGAGAGAGAACAGGCAGCTTTAGTAAATCGTTTCGTGCTTTGCGGTGCTTCACGGCACAACGGTGATTTGTCTGCAGCGTGCCGAAATTCATCAACGGGCGATCGCTTTGCCGTATATACCGTCGTCTTCAGCACTCCCCCAGCCCACTTCCTCCGGCTCCGTACTTTTTTTTTTTTTTTTTTGCCTGAATGCGAGGGCTCCGAAAAGCAGCTCCTCCGCAATCGCAACCTTGGCCCGTGTGGTTTCCGCACCCTGCCAGTACACACACAGAGGTTGGTGAGGCTACGTCGAAACCAAGAGTTGGCGTGCGTCTATAATCGGTGAGGGAGCCCACCGAACCACCGGCGTTGCCATGCCCTGCGGTTGCGCCACGTGGTCCCGCGGTGCGTGAACCGCGCACGATTCTATAGCGCACTATATACTGTACGCGCTCACTTCTTGCTCTACGAAGAAGCCCACTCGATCCGAACCCACGGTGCGCATAGAACCGCGGCTTCTGCAGTCCGGGATATCGATTTAAAGCGCACTATTTCCAGCGCGCGCGGCTTCTGGTGCACGTAATCTCGAGGGCCCGCAGCGCCGGGTCATGCGCGGGCCTATAAATATAGAGCCAGCTCGGAGGCACTTTCTCCTAGAACTAAAGAACGAAAGTAAGTAACGGGCCGAGACAAAAGGGAGAGCAAGCTTGGGGCAACTGCGGCCACGCACACGAAAGTTGCGATCGCTTTTTACCCGTGGGAGCAAGGGCGTCGGCTCTCTTTTGAGCCAAGAGATTGTTGCAGATCGCAGTTCGGCTTCCCGAAGTCGTGACTTTGGACTACGAGCTTTCGTTTGCTATATAGTGGTCCAACAATGATCACTGCTTACTTGCGTGTCGCTAATTGAGTATTATTATGCATAGGTTCGGCGGAAAGTGCGCCTGCATGCACCGAAGAATAATCGATGAACTATTTGTTAGCAATCGTTTGGGTCCTGTTAATATTCCCGCGTTTCCGTATAGGATTGGGCAACCATATGGAGTCGTTGCCAAGCGGTTTAGCGCCCTCACTCTTTATGGTGATATTCCATGATCTGTTTCCCTTGTCTGGATGCTTGGAGGTCGCAAATGTGATTATATATGTGAAATATATCCGCCAGACCACATTTATTAACTCTCTCGCTGATCACACTTTAACGAGTGGGGCAGTTGTGTAAGCGTTTTAATTACCTGTCCATACATGACGATACGCATTTCCTTCGCTTCGTTTGCCACTTCCCGCATTATTCACGCCAGCCTTCGACGCATGCACATTCTTACATTGAAACGACTGGTGTGGTACCACCCATCACTTATATGAGGGATTCAATATACATTCAGAGTTAAATTGTTATTGCTGAGTGACGCCATGAGCAAAATATTCCGCTTGCCAATTAAAGTGGCTGTTTTCACATTCAAATGTTGATCTGGGTTCTAGAAGGAGCGCCCCAAGGTGAAGCTTCGCGCGCAATATACGATTGACGGTCCCATCATGAGAACGAAGCTGTCATGATGCGGACGAACGCCGGCGAAGTACTAACTGCGCTGAGGAACCGTCAGCGATCACCGATCATAATCTCTGGCGACTCGGTCATAAGATTGCTGCCAACTTGATGCAACTCATGTAGTTGCATCTTTACATGTGTTGTATATCTCAGAGCTTAAGCTCATTTTTCGGAAGCATTGAGTAGCACTCATTGAATATAATATTCTCCTATAGAATCCCAGGAAAATCAGTGGCAAAGTCGTCTACTCAGTGAGCTAATCGATCTATAATGTAATATAATATATACTAATACATCTAACAGATGACTCTTTATTCAACAACACCTTTTATTGGGCATCAAATATTCTTCTTGGCATCTGCATGCGTGACCGCTTCTTTAGAAGTCAGCAGAGGTTTCGTACGAATTAGTCGAATACCGTCTCCAAAATATTTCACATTTCTATGAGGAAGTAATTCCGAAGAACGTATAATTTCGATGCAGGGGCGGTCGCTTTCTTGCACGAAAAAAGGCTCCTGAAGAGTTTATTATATATTTGCCTTGGATTACATTTTTCTAGCTTTCTAGAAATGTTTATTAGCAAAAAAAGAAAAAAAGAAAAGCCGAGTGACCACCGCACCTCAACCTCAGGCAGCTTCTCGTCGCATCTACCTCAGTGCCCAAGCATGGCCCAGGCCGCACCATAGAAGCGGGGCCAATATAATTCCAACGCAAGTCAATCTACTGTAAATATGGGCCCCCGTTGTGCTGACGTTGACTGTTACTCCTGTCCTTCTCTGGTGGTTGCACGCGACAACGACGTGTATATGACAACGTTACTGCGCAGTTGCACAATGCCAAAACATGCTCTTCTCTTTAGCTTTCCGGCGTTCGTCGACACGATCTTCACGGGACCAATTTAAAAACAAGGAAGCTGGATACGAATTACAACGGGCCATCGCTAGGCGCGACCGCATCACGCCTTTCGCGTCCAATGTCACTCGCGCCGCCCAAACTTGCATAACAGAACAACGTCTGTTTCGCAGAACGGCTCGAGTGGCTTGTACAGTGTTTAGCACCGCTTACGTCCGTTTTCCCCATATACAAAACGTGTGACGCACCAACCGCCGTGAGATCGCGGACTTTGTCGGTCGGCGTGAAGATCGTCGCCGAGCTGCGTTGCTATATACGCTATAGATGACTTTCCGCCGGATCTCAACTTTCTGTGTTCCTTTGTTCTCGGGTCTCGAGCTGTCATTTCTTTTTTTCCTCTGTCTCTGTATTATTGTGACATCTGTAGCCAACGCTCGTCTCACACGTGCTCTCACACGAAGCAGCAAAAACCCCGTTGTTATGTCTGTCTCAGACGCGGCTGATGTATAAACTCCTCTCGGCCGAGACGCACTATATATGCTCTCTGGCAACGGCTGATTCGCACGCGGATGTGGTTACAGACGTTTCCGCTGCGGAAAAAAAAAAAAAAAACGCCTCGCCGCGTTTCGGCTCTGCTTCTTTTGCTCTCGTCTGCAACCGCACAGCATACGCGTGAAGCCCGATTTCACCGCCTGTTCCATCATCGGCGCGGATTTCCCATTTGCGATGCGAGAAGGAAACCCGGAGGCGCTAACTCTGCATCCGAAGCACTGAGTAAAAGGGTTACGTCACGTGAGAGAGACTGTGGCCGCGAGAATCAATGCGATGACGACCCATGAAATGTCGCAGTCAGAACCAGCCACAGCCGGAAGCGCACGAACCTACGCTAAACCTGGGTGTTGACGTTCGAAACAGTGTAATTCGAGCCTATGCTCCGGAGGTCTCAACGATTCTGTACAGCGCAGCTAAAGCTGCGGTTCCCGTAACCACGCCTGGAACGAGAACCGGTTACGCGTATTGTGGAAGAAACAACGAGCTCGCCTTTTGTGCACCTCTAATCCATCCGTGATCCTTCCATTCAACCGGTGTCTCGCACAGGAGGATCAACGACGGGCAATGTGCCTTGCCTTTCTTCTGATACGCGTTTCTGATTGGCCAGCGGGACATATATAGGATTTTCTGTAAGGTTGTTTCATTGACTGGTTGATTGATTGATTGATTGATTGATTGATTCATTCATTCATTGATTGTGGTTTTAAAATGTTAGTAAACGAATACAATGTACCGTCTGCTTCTCCACAAGGTTAAGTTGTTAAATGAATCAAGTGGGATGATTAGTGAAGTGAAACATTTCAGCTGATTTAACAGTACTAGCAAATCGTTCCACTGAGCAAGCAGTGCCTACTCCAGATTTCAGCCCCCGTCATTAAGAGGCTGCTCTGGCTGAGGATTCATTTGAAGGAGACGCGATCTCCTTCCTGCACGTGCGGACAGGTGACATCACCACTGAGCTACCGCGACAGGTGTGCCACGACGAGTGGAGCCAGCGCTCTCCAGACGAATCCACTCCGACCGCGTTTAGATGAGCGGGAGACAAAGAAGCCAACAAACAAGCGACGCGCGCCCAGGTTGGAGCAAGAGGACGGTAGTTTCGCCGGCGAGGAGTGGAACCCGGCTAAAAACCCTTTGTTTTGCAGCTTCTGACGCAAGAGCTAGCTGTCCCGACGGTTGAAACCCAGGAAGCGGAACGGCAGCGAGCGGCCGGGTGCGCTAAATGAGATCTAAATCGTCATCAGCAGCGAAAACAGCGAGAGCGGGTGAAAAAACAGGCGCAAGGTATATTGAGAGTGAGGCAGCACGGAGAAGGAGAGAAAGATGAGGCGCAGGAGCAGGCCCGGCAAGAAGAGCGCGTCGCGGTATTCCGCGTCCTCCTGTTGTGCATCGCGTTGTGCCACATCTGTTTTACTCCATCTCTTCCCTCCGCGGAACCCGTGTATTCGGATGACGTGGATGCTGGAAAAAGGGGTTCCAGCGGCGGCGCGGGACGCTCGAAAATAGAACAAAGCCGCGGCGCTGTGCGCGGCACCCGGGGTCCTCGAGGTGTTTGTCTCACGGTTTTTGCATCCGAGTAATCTACGACCGCAGTGGCGGCGGCGGTGGTGTGCTGCGCGCGGCCCTCGCGCGTCTAACGCACGCACGCACACGTGGCTTTCTACACGGGTCGCCTCTCTCGTTTCGGGTGAGGGAGTCGGGGCAATGCGCACGGGAAGCGCGCGGCACGTCTGTGCACGCATGCAGCATCTGAAGATGCTGCGCGTCGCGAGGCCTAATGCGTGCGCTGCCCGCGCCATGCTGTTTCAGTTCTAATAATGGGCGCAGTCTACCAAGCGCGTGGCACGGGCGGCGTTGGCTGCTGCCACCTTTCCGCTTTTCATGTTGCGTTTCGCGGACCTTCTTCCCCTCGTCCTTTTAATTTCTTTGTGTCTTTTACGACTGTCGCGCGGCGCGCGGGACGCTGCGTCGTGCCGCCGCGCGCGCTCACAATGATTAATCCACGTCGCCTTACTCGCGCGCGAACCTGCGGCCAGGTAAGAAAAGCCGCGTTTGAGAGATAAAAGAAGAGAGAGAGCGAGAAAAAAAGAAAGAAAGCTCCGTTTTGAGGTACCTATACATAGAGTAGAAATGACGTCGTCGTCGTCGCTGGGGCGCTCATTAAAATACCGGTCAAATAAACCCTTTGTGCGCGTTTTTTTTTTATTTTTGGTCCCTTTTTTACTGTTCCCCCCCCCGCCCCCTCCTACCTTCCCGCCTTGGCATCCGCTGACGACGGCAAAGCGGTTTCCAGAAGCCGCGTCGCTCCACGGCACGTAGCGTATTTATAACGGACTCTCGCCGCGAGGGTGGGAGCTACAAATCAGCTTCGGTTGCCGCCAGTTTTCCCGAGGCAGCTAGCTATATATGCGCGAGGCAGCCCGCTAGCGAGGACGGCAGGCTCGATGGAGCGGCGGCGTGAATTCAACGAGGCACTCTATATGCATGGATGCTCTTCTCGGCTTGGCGGAAGGGGCTATACACGCCTTCTTCGATGCGTCAAAAACTGGACATGACACACTCAGTCGAGGCATCACAATGATGGCCCGTCGGATTCAATTGGAAAGTCCTGGCTTGAAGCAGCGGAAACATGCCTCGCAGGTTAGAAACCCTGGCTCCTCGCTTACATCATTGTGAGCCCGTCTATATAAACCCCGGCCTGCTTTCTTCGCTTACTAGGTTTTTTTTTTTTTTTTTTTTTTTTTTTTAACAGTAGTTGTTTCTACGGCATCATTCAGACACAGATACCCAGGCTCGTATTCGCGGAGCGATTCGTATGCTCCACGGTTCTTAAGAGTATGCGTCGGCCAAGGACTTAACATGAGCTGCGCGAGGCCAGCTTTCTTAACATGGTCGGAAAAGCTGGTCTCGCGCAGCTCATTGTTCTTACATTAAAGGCTGCCTGTGATTAGCCGTTATCTTAGCCTATCATATCACCTATATTCCATGATTGGCCGCCGGGGCCTGTCCCATAGCGAGCAGGCGAGTACTTCTCGCGTAAACCATACGAAATCTCTCTCCGAATCTCTGCCCCGGAATCCTGCGCGCGCCAATCCTGACGTGACAGCTGCAGCTGTTTTCCTGCCCGGCGGACGTCAACACCGCGCGCGGACGCGTGGTGCGCGCTGCGCAGCTCGGGAGTCGCGCGTCTAATGAGCAGCATCGGTGTTCAACGGGGTTTGCGCGGGGAAAGGGTGGGACGGAAGAGGGCTGCCTCCCGTCTTTCCTCGTTGCCATGACGCGACCGCCTGGCCACATCTCGGATTCTGCGCGGGACAGACCTGGAGGAGACGCAGCGCGAATCACAACCAACGGAAAGACAGAAAGTCGCAACTGCGGAACGCGCTACTCGCAGCGGCCGCGGGGCCGCTCCTCTCCTATTTGCAGCGACGTCATTTCTCGGTTTCACCTGTTCCCTGAAATCGCGTCGGGCGGAACGATGCTTTCTCTCTCGCAGGCACCGCTGTCTCGGCTTGCTTGTCTTTCCCGATGAATCCCCCCCCCCCCCCCCTCCTTCTCTCCCTTGAAACGCGGTATACCCTCGGTGTTTAAAATTAAACGCGTAGTCGTCTTGCTGCGGTGCGGCGTTGCATAAAGCGACACGCTGTCTGCTGTCGGCCTTAGGTGCGCGCCATCTTTTTATGCCTTACTGCAGTTCTCACTTGCGCCCTCTCGCTCGATCTCTCTGCCTTTACGACGCGAGAGTATCCGGTTTCTGGTTTAGGCGCGAACCGAACCGCTTTCTGCGTGCCCGTCCGGAACGACTGTTGGATGCCGTGTCCCGTCGTAACCTGGCAAATTGGGGAAAGAAGAAACATTTTTGGAAAGTAAACTGTATATGGATGCGTGGGGGCGTACCAGTGAGCCTATATGAACGTTGCAGGAAACTGAGCTGCAGCTTATACTCGAGACAGTTTGCAAAGCATCGCATTAATCTATATTGGATGAATTTGTTTCATACTCGTGTTCCTAAAACAATTTTGCTTAGGATATATATTCCACAGTTCCATCAGCTTTGCCCTTTTGCTCAGTCCTGATGTCAAACGGGAACTCCCCATGATGCTAAACTCTACGATATGCTCTTCTCCTCCTTATCTTCATAAAGGAACCAGTGTGCTTTCGGAAATGGCATATGCCACTGTATGAATTGGTCAGTAAGTGCAAAATTGCTTTTTTTTTCTTTATTAATTTGCTCTTTTCTGTAGAGCTCACAAGCGCCTTATCGTTAATTCCTAGAACAGATATTATAGAGCACTAGATTTTTTGTTGTACGTCATCTAGAGCTATGCGTAATGCGTGCTGAGATGAACCACTTTCTTAAGCAATTTTTTTAAAACAAGTTTGTTAGGTTTTTTTTTTCACCAGTTCTGCTTACTCTATAGGACCTTTAACTTCGTGGCGTATAGTAAACATTTCGGTGTGTTACATTACGTGGTCGTCGTGAGCTGCCAGCTGCCTGCACCAGTTGGATTATACTTTTTTTTTTCAATATTCTTGCGCATCGATTTAAGTCCTGCGCTCTCAACGCTCCACTCTGTACTTCTCCTTGAGAGAGCCGATACGACTTTATCGAAAACACATGTAGCTGGCAAGGAGCATTCATTTCAAACAGTGCGGGAAGGCGGCGTTTTCCAGAATTCTTGGTGACGTTCCAAGCAAAGTTTTCCTATAGGAAACAAAATGCTTCGCTGGGGTATTCCTGCGAACCGCAGTGAAAGCGACACATTCCCTTGCCTAACGTCGTTAAGTGGCTACACGTTGCTGGACTATATATTAAATAGTTTTCGAATAGCGTTCGCAGCCAAACCTAAACGCATCACATACGTAAAGAAGTAGCGTTATCCTCACTGCGCATGCTCGTACGTTATTGGGTTTCGGCGGTTTACGTGCACTATATACGAACGTTCGTTATACGGCGAGTTTAACATATGTAATGTTTACGTTCGCTAAGAAATAGCAGCGTCGAATATGGCGACACCCATGGCTCCCGCTTCAGCGTGAACTCTCGTGATGACTACGATCTCGCTGTCGTTGACAGTCAGTAACTGCTGAAATGAGCTTTCGCTTTCTCTAAACTCACCTGAAATGTTAGTTTGAACGCATAGCGCGTCCAATTTCTGAGTTCATTCGACGATTTCAGTGTGCATAGACCTAACAAGAAGCGTCGGCATAGAAACAACAGGATGGTTGCTAATGGATTGTTATTAGTTTGGATTTGTTTGGCACGGGGCATCAAACGGAGGGGCGCCCTGAATCCTAACGTCTTCCTTAACCTCACGTTCCCTTACGTTAAACAAGCTGGTTAAACTAGAAGTATTCAAGCGACGCGCACCGTAACATTCCGCAAATGCGCTTGCGTTTAACGTACCTAAGGCGACATCCGCCATTCTAAAACTGTCTATTATAGTCTCGGCGAGCAAACAGATGAGCAGCATACGACGAGACGTTCGTATCTCGGGGAACAAGATCAAACTCTTTCCTCTCTTCGTTCAGGCAGCCCAGTTACGTTTCATTAGCGCTTATCTCTCATCCGCGCTCACGCCTCTCGCTCGATCAAGGATTAAAATGTTCCTCGTCTTGCGTTACACGACGCCGAATTCAACCCCCAGCGCCAACCACCACGCACTTTCCGGGCGCCCGGCTGTCAAGCCACCCTGACCACGACGCGCCCTCCCAATCCTTCCAGCAAGGGCATCTATACTGCCGCTGCTGCTTTTTTCGGTGTGCCACGCGAAACTCTCTCGGCTTTTCGAAAACGATTATACGAGGAAGATGATGACGCCGTCAGCGCAGCTGCCGCGAATCCTGCCGAATACGCGTTGGCGGCGGCGCGTCTATATCCGTGGGGAGGCCGCGATGGCTGCTTCCACCCCTCCCTACTGCAGTCAGCGACGAGTTTGAATCTTGGCAGCGAGCCTCACCGTTGATGCGGAATCGTCGCGATCGCGCCGAGAAAGACGGCGCTCCCGGAGAGAAGAGCGGTAAGGATGAAGGAACGGCTCGGGAGATCGCGAGAGATAGCGCGGTCGGCGTGGCGGCGGCGTTGGCTTCTCTTTTCGGGACGCCGGGGTTCAAATCTTGAAAATAGCGTCGCAATGCGCGCGCGCGCTTACGGCTGCTGCGCCCGGGTTTCAAGATAGCGGAACCTTGGAACGAATGCGGTAAGGGGCGGAGGGAGGGGACGGAGGACCACAGAAGTTGGTGGAATTCGTATTGTGAAGAGATACGCCTGAGCGGTGTCACACAGGGACTTCACGAGGAGCAGAAAGGAGCAAAGATTACGGTGACAAATTAAGGGGACAGGAAGGAAAGAGAGAGAAACAACAAGGCAGGAACAACACGACAGTGGAAGGGAGTAAATCGGTCGAGGAATATAGAGACAAAGAAAGATGAGACCGTGCTCGAGAATGCCTCGACTCCGGGAGAGATAAGAGAGGCGCCGTGTGTATATACAGCGTCGTCGTCACGGGTGGGCCGGACAATTAAAACACGGTGGCACGCGCGAACCAACCAGAAACTGCTCGGCATCTTGGCAATAGTTGCCCGATTTTCTTTTTTTAAAGCCTCGAGACGAATGGTTTGAAACAGTGTGCAGCGCAAGCTTTCCCGTCGAGAGACTGCATGCGAGAGGAATGGGGCGAGATCTCGCGAGATTCGGTTTGGGAGTGCCCCTGCGCGCTATATGTATACACACGCGCGCGGCGATGGGACGACGCCACTCAGCCTTTGCCATTTCCTTTTTGACGCGCTTCTTCTTGCTTTATGATATTTTTTTTTTTTTTTTCACTTCGCTCGCGCTGCTCCGGAGCTTGATTCTTCTCTGGAGCTTCGTTGTTGGAGCGCCCTTGTTTATGTCGAGCCACGTTCTAAAAGCGTCCAGCAGTGAGAGTTGTTGGTTCATACTACCGGCGCCGCGTGCAGCACGATGGAGAGCTCTGAAAAAAGGGCCAACGAGAATGCTGAGAATGACGGCAAGAGGCGGCGGCGGCGCGGGCTGAATCGAGCGTGGAAAACTGGTGGCGCAGTTCAGTGGAGAGCGAGCGAGATGCGGATGAGAGCCCCGGAGCCAAGTGGAAGAAAGAGCTGGAAATGTGCAGGGTTTGGTGGGGGGGAGGGGGGGGGGGGGGGCTGTAGTGTAGAGTGCGTCCTGTTGTGTGGGGGGAAGGAAAGGGGAGGTGCCGGCCCGCGCATCTTGACGTGTTCCTGCTGTCGGACGAGAGAGCGCGCAGATTTGAGAGTATTTTTAGGGGTAATCGCACAGTTAAAGAGGGCCAAGCCGTGCGTGGCTGAGAAGCGCCACGCACGCGCCGAACTCTCTCTTCCTTTTGCTTGGAGCAAAAAGAAGAGAAAAGTAAGTGCGAGAGGTGAAATCACGCAAGACCATGGGCTGCACCTGTGCGCCCTCGACTGTGTGCAGGGTCTGTCGCAACCGCAATTCTGTTTTGCTGCTAGCTTGGTAAACAAGGCTCACTGTAGTTTATCTTCTTTCTCGAGACAGAACGATGTACGTTAGCCAGGTCGTGAGTTTATATGCTCCATGCCAACAACGTACACTATGGCAGCGAACATACTTTGTTCTACTGTATATAAGCTGAGCTCGTTCAGGCTAAGCGTGGCCCGTATTCGCGAAAACGTTCTTACGCTATAGAACTATTCGTAAGAGCTTATACCAGCCTAACGTAATGATGAACTTAATATTATTAGCAGAAGCTTAACATCACTAACGAAGAAAAAAACTTTGTAAATTCGGTGCCAGTTCTGTTTTTGTTGGACCTTCGAATTTCCAATCATGCGTCTTTCTTAACTGCGATAGCAGACACTTCTGCAGGCATGCACCGACCACTGCTTTCTCCTAGTGTTATGCAAATAGGACAGGTAATTATAAGGATCGCGTTGCCGGCTTCTGTGCCTGTTGTTCTCGTGCCGTGGGTTATTTGAGTTCATTGCTCTCTGACTAGTCATAACAAAGCTCGAGTGACACTTGTCGGAATATCAGTATCCAACTTCTCTTCTTTGTGAACGTGACAAGAAGGGGATGTTGGCGCGTGAATTCAGCACGTACCAAGGCTTGTCTCATTGGGAATTTGGAACATGGATGATCTCACCTTAGATACGGCTACGTTATCCGCAGAGCTTTTGTTTTTAGTGTTGTTGCTGATGTCAGAGGAAAACGAGTGATTGTGAGAAAGCGATTGAAACTTAATATGTTTCACCTTCGCTCAGGTGTAGCCGACTAAGTATTTTGTATTCAACGCGAGCTACTCGCGTTTTCTTCGCTTTCTCTCGTGACCGGACTCACACGCTCCCTGCGGAAACCCTTTCTTTCTTTCCTTTTTTTCCTTTTTTTTTCTTTCTTTCTTTCTTTTTGTTTTTCGTTCGTTTGACTTCATCTTGCTTTCATGCAAGCTCGTTTCCGTCGCTTTTGTCTTTCGGCGCTGTTTATCGAGAAATTGCAGAGAGCGCGGGAACGAGTGAGGCTGAGGTGTTCGTGATGGAGAGGGGGGAGGGAGGTCGAGGCAGGGGGTAGGGGGGGATGGCAGTGGTGTTGGCGGGGGCACGTTGGAGTAGATAAAGCTGAGCTCCTCTAAAGGCCGCAGTTGTTGCTCATTACGGATGCAGGAAATGAACGACACAAAACGAAAAACAAACGCGCCGCTGCCGCCTTTTCTTCTCGTTTCCTCGTCGTTTTTTACCCGGAGAAAAAGAAAAATATCGACGCTGCCGAGAGGGAGATTTGACTTCGAGAGGAAGCGGAGACTTGTTCTCCATGGCGATAAAGCCGTCATATTTTTCTCTCTCTATTTTTTTTTCTTCTTTCTGTTGCTCTCGCTTGCTTCGTTTTGGTTGCGTTGTGAATGTTTCTTTATACTATTTTTTTTTTCAGCTGCTTTCTACGGTTTGGTACGTGGTTTCCTTTCGACCACTTCTTCTCTAGCGCTTTCTCTCCAGCCGGGCCAATTACGCTGTTTATATACCACGGGCTCCCGATAATAACGCGCGAAGGAAGCGTCGGGCGATTTCAAGAATAAAAGAACGATAATAACGCGCGAAACTTCGTCGAAAAGCCTCCACCGTCCAACTCTCGCCTGCTTTGACTCGTACACTTGGTTTCGACACTCTCGTTTTCTTTTTTTCTTTCGTTTCTTTTTTTTTTCTGTCCACTCCTAGCAGAAACGAAAAAGAACGACCCGCGAGGCGAGGCATTCAAGCGTAACGTCCCTTAGCTGAGCAAAAACTACAAAAAAAATTATTTCTTTAGTGTCGTTAAAGGAAAGCCACGCATGTAATGTCCGAGAAGAAAGGATCCGCATAGACGGCTAGATATGGTGGCGACTTCAGTGTGTAAGTACGAGCACTTGGCGTTTTTCTCGTTCTTATAATAAACTATGCCTAGCTCGTGGCCTCAGCAGAGAGTTTCCGTAGTGTGCCATTGTTTCTAGCTCCGTCTTCGCTCTTAGTCTTTATACAAGATCCGCGGCCATTCCCATCTCCTTCGTTCATTCATCATTCTTACGTTTAAGTGCGGTCGTCTCTCGATGCGGTCGTCTCTCGTTTGCAACCTCAAATCCATGTAAGCCCGCGGGATAAATGCGCACGCGGCCTATTAAGAGCAATTGACCGCACAAAGAGAGAGAATGAGAGAGAGATAGAGAGAGAGAGAGGTACGGTGTCCATTTCTTCATCCGTGCATGCTTGTCTGGGACCATTCTGGAAATCGCTAACGACAATCAGACTCTGCGACCGTCCAGCTAACGCCGCCGTATAGGAGTCGCTAACATCTGCCGCCTGTCGTCTCACCTTGAACCTCCTTTCTTGATTGTTTTTCTTCTGATGGTCGTCGTTTTGATCTCCAGGCCGGCGTTGTGTATTGTCTCTTTTTATACGACGTTCGCATTATACGAACAGGACGCGCGTTGAGATGAATGTTGCAGGGAGTGGCACGGCGTCTCGCAGCACTGACAACGCGCTCCCGAGAGATGCTTCGCACGCGCCCGAGCCAGGTGGATTGGGACCGAGCCAGTGCTACCAGTGCGGCACAAATTGCAACTATATAGCGTCTGAAGCGAGCCGCGTTGCAGCCGTAGCTCGGCCAACAACTTGCAACACTATATACTGTAGCGTCAAGCACGAACGAGTCGTGGCGGGGGCTTCCCGCCCTCCCCCGGAGCCTTTTCCTTGACGCGCTCCCCGCACTCGTGAAAAATGGGCTGGAATGTAACCTGCGTACTTTTGCTATCACGATGTTCGTCCCCTCTCTCTCTCTCCAGTAACAGCTTCCCCACTTTCGTCCTTTTGCCGGACAGGCGCCGCTTTGCAGCAAATTTGGCTTCGCCGTTTCCAATCCGATCCGTATAGCTATTTCCATCCGTAATAGCGACGCACCAGTGAGAGCTGAAAACGAGAGAGAGAGAGAGAGAGAGAGAGAGAGAGAGAAAGCAAGAATCGCCCCTGCCGTCTTCTCTCTCTATTTCGCTCCGAGTGTACGTTCGAAGACGTGCTCGTGCGTTTGCTGCTCGCTTCAGCGCTATTCCCGTACAAATGACCACGCGTGCGCCTCTTTCTGTCCTTCCCCCTCTCTCTCTATGTTGTTGTGCCTCCGTCGAATCCCTAACGTCCACGAACGTGAGAGCTCGGCTCGCACACATACAAACGCACCGGCGCACGTCTTTTTTTGCAGCGGACCACGCCGGCTCGTGCGTCTGTGTTCGCTTCGTCGAGGAACGTGCGTGCCTCTTCTTGCGCCCAAGAAGGATGCCCGATGGCCGATAGCCTCTGCGCTTGGCCTCTTCGCGTTGGTAATAACAGTGATACGGTAACAACGAACGTCGTTTCGTTGATTAATACGTTTTCGCTGTCAAGCTTAATAACCCCCCTCCTCCGAGGGAGGCGGCAGAGAGGGTGCTTCGCGCGGCGTGCATGCTCCTGCCCTGCCCGGGTGGCAAGCTATAGTATGTATATACAGGGTCACCTGTAAGCCCGAGCTGTTTCTGTTTGTCCAAACGACGACGTCCGTTTGCGGCCGCTCCCCGCTCACTGGATTTTTGCAGTCTGTCGGTGGCGGCCGTGTCTCTCTGGCCCGAAGAAGACACGCGGACGTACCTCGCGCTTGAGCCTCTTCGTGCCGTCGAGTGCAACGGCTTCGGCTTCTACATGGCAAACCCTCCGTTGCTATGGCCCCGAGTACGTCCGGCTGGTACATCATTAAACGTGTGCTGCACGTCTAAGCTGCGAAGCGCGCTGAAGACTTGCTATACTGCGGAGAAGAAAATTGTGCTGGCTTTTGACAATTGCAATCACTTCCATACGCCCACGTAATGATTATAAACTGCTTGTTCATTAAGGGCACTGAACAGGTTCATCTTGTATTTCCTTTCGCGCTAGTGCGGCACTGGAGTGCGAGCTACGAGGTGTGCTCTGACGCTCGAGACTGTCGGTGCCCTGACACGCTGAAGGACGAGTGGCGCTATAGAATCACGAGCGTCCGCTCGTGATGTGTCGAGAGGAATCAGACTGACGCCAGCTGCATGGATTCCACTCCAGTGCCACATTACTGCAGAACAGAGTTGTTACATTGATTTTATACGAGTAGAACGCAACGCCGACTATATCCGCTGTCTGCATTGCGAGAGAGACGAATCATACGCATGGTTATACCTCAGAGTTGTGCGTCAGTTGTGACATTACTGATGTGTATCACCCACCAAATTGATTTTGCGTCAGCGGCCGTGTGTTTGGTTTTCGCCAAAGGCAGTCGACATCGCGTTGGCGATGCACTCGAAATACGTGAAAGAACAGAAGGCACTGCCACATACATTCTCTGTGCAGATTGGCTGACAAGGTCTGTGCCTTCCACAAAGCTGCAGTGATCTACTGAGGCAGAACCTCGCCGTTGCATTCCAATGGAGTAGTCTCTTTGCAAGCCTCCCGAGGCTGTTTTCCTTTTTCGTTCCTTTTTCTCTTTTTATCTCTGCCATGCTTCGCGGTGCTTCGAATGACGGGCGGGCGCGGTCATGTTTGCACTCGATCGCCGCTTGACGGACGTTTGTGCGGATAGCGTCTTTTCGTAGCACCAGCAGCGGCAGCAGTTCCCGAGAGTGTTCTGTATGCTTACGCCGATAAAATGGTGGTGGCATATTTGACGCCGAAGCACGGTGTATCGAGAGGACGTTCGGGATGGCGGAATGCGGCTTTCTTTTACAATTCACGCTACGCTTGAAGCACTGAAGCGTGTCTATGTGTTCTTTCTGTCTGCGTCTCTGACCCTCTTATTGTTCGCTCTCCTCGTCTCATCGCTCTCTCTCTCTCTCTTTCTCCGGCGATGTGGTGGGCGGAGTACTTACATTCTAGCGTGACACCTTGGGTCTGGTACACAGGCCTTCTACGCTCGCAAAAAATCGTGTTTCGTTATATTACCATTGCGTTCCCACTTTTACTTCTTTAAGAAACCTACGATCGACAGCTTGTTGAACGCCGACTCACTTATTATTAATTGTAAGCTGATAGATTTCTGTGGTGTGCGTGGGTGGCATTTTGACACCACTACGTGTGGAATACTGCTCTGTACAAGTGAATAACCCCTCTATATTGTTTCAAGTTCTAGACCTGGACGGAAAGGGCGTATATAGTTTGAGTGTTGCCTATCGTACTGCTCGCCTGCGCAAACATTTGGTGCTCGCAAAAAAAAAAATTAAGAGAAAAATAAGAAAGAAATAAAACATAATATCGCGCATTTTTATGCCGCATTGACACCTTTCTTTCCATACCCGCATCTCCCATTCAGTTAAGTCGCAGTTTGTCATGACTTGCGCGAGTCGATAAAGAGAGAGACAGCGACAATATTTAGCATTGAAAAGCTCTGTCTCGGAATCTGAATGTATACGACTCGCGAAACGGGCCGCCGCGCAGAATTACAATTCGGATGCGCGATCGAGCTGCGAGGAGCTCGAAACGAAGAAAGCGAGGTCACGTGGTATACAAATGCAACTGACTTGGCTCCCATCTGCCCTTCCCTCTCGATCGTGTCTCTTTTAATTACTGACACCTCGTTAATAGAGAATGCTCCGCGCTCAGAAGAGGCAGTAGTTTACGAACCGTGTAGCCGGTAACAATTTCCACGAAGTGGGACGGGTTTTGTCTCTCTCTCTCTCTTTTCTCATCTCTCATTTACTGTATTTCTAACGCTGAAGGACGCCTTCCCCTTCAACTGAAGCTCTGAACAAGAATAATTTACACAATAATGACAACGTTGTTTTCTTTTTCAACTGACGAATTATTTTACTTGCTTCCGGCATTCACGCTTAACCAGCAGGTCACGTTTCTTTTTTCTTTTCTTTTTTTCAACTGGAATTGCGATCGACTTAGTTCGCTTTATAGTATAATACAAGTCTCCTCAATAACGTGCAGCCTTCTTTGGGAGCTACGCAGCGTCGTATTTAATCAGGAACCGAATTCACCTAGCAGTTTCGTGCCCTATTTAATCAGGAACCGAATTCACCCAGCAGTTTCGCGGGAGATTCACGGTCTATGTGACGTCCTGTATGAGTATCGTCTCCCTTGCCGCATCGACTACCTGGCAGACTGTCACCAGCCAATGACGAAGCATTCTAGCGGCGCCTGAGTAGCTCCGAGAAATTTTAATTGGTTCTCTAATTGGCTAAGGGTTCGCTGTCTAGCCTCCAGAGTGCTGCGTGCATTTAGTGAAACCGAATGTCAAGCTCAGCGTGCGACCCTCTTCTCCTGAATGCATGCGTGCTGGCGTTCCTTAAAGAAACAACGGAGATGCGAATGACGTCTCTTTCTTTTTCGGGCGTCGCCTTCACGAACGATGAGGGCGTACCAATAGCCGCATTTTCGTATTTGGCGTCTGACTATAAAACAAACAAAAAGGAAGAAAAAAAAGCGAGGTTGCATTCACTGCATATCTCTTCACAAGAGCAAGCCGCACCTGACACTTTAGAGGTTTTCTGACCGTTTTGTCTCAGTAGTCACAGCTGGGATTATTTTCTTTTCAGCGGCGTCCCGCCGTTCACTGTCGTGTCACTTGCCACGTCCTCGCAGAAAAGACCATGCGCGCGTGGCTTTTGAACGCTGGAAAAATAAGAGACGGAAATAAAATAATAAAAAGAAAGAAAAATGCCAAGAGAGACGTGTCTACGCGGCGTCTGCCATATATGTCGCTTGATTTTGGATTCCCGAGTCGGAAATGTTCGTTCATTTAAAGCAACGGAAAGTAAAGAAAGGCGCGCCAGGTCGAGGTATCATATGACGGAGGCCAACGGAGAGAGATAGAGCCTTTTACGCATGGCGTGTTAAAATAATATACGGTGGATGACGAGAGGGAGAGGGAGAGTCGTTCGCTATGGCGAACCTCGCGAATACGGGAACAAATTTATTTCGCCCCGGGCCACATAGGCGACGCGATGCGATGGCAGCGATATATATTGATCTGGTTCTTAGAAGAAAAATCTCTCTCTCTGCCTTCTCTATCACTCGAGCTATTCAGAGTTGTCGGTTTTGTTTTCTTTTCTTGGCTTTCTTTATTTCACTCTCTTTCTTGCTTTTTGGTACGGCGCGAGGATGCGCACCAAGGTGTCGTATCGCTCTAAAGTTTGTTTTACGGCTTCAATGGGCGCATCCTTTACTCCCGCGACCTCCCCCCTTTCCCGTCTGTCTCAGCGGCGGCGGAGTTCTCCTGTGTTCTGGGTTTCTTCATTTTCGAACATTTCTCTCGTCTCTTATTTTGTTCTTTCGAGACGCGAAGATTCACAACGTTTCCGTGAGAAGGGAGAAAGGAAGGAAGAGTTAGACTGTCGGATGGTGGGGGGTGGGAGTGATGTCGCCGTTTTAAATATTTCGAGGAATGTAGCGCTTGAGCGCAGAGCGAGGAAATGAGCGTGGGGGAGAAAAATGTGGCACTATCGTGCAAGTTTTCTTTTTCTTCTTCTTTTTAAGTAGTCCCGACGCTTGGTGTGAGAGTTTCTTCTTCTGATTATTATTTTCTTTTTGAGGCGCAAATAATTTACGGTCCGGAGGAGATGCGGGTGGATGAAGACATCGCTGGAAACGAGGCTAAAATGCGTTCTAACCGAAGAAAAAAGGGAAAAAAATAAGAAAAGTGAGGTGAAAGTGTAAAAAGAAGCGAATAGTGCTCGTGTCGAAGAACAAAACTTTAGCAGTTACGCAGAGAGATAGCAGCTGAAGTGTAACGATTTCCCATCGTCGTAAATCCGTAACTGTCTGCTCGCCTGCGAGAAATACTCATTAAACGGGCCTCGCGTTTAAGGGTGCGGGTGCGTAGGAAATAGATGCTGCGCTAAATAAAGAAAATATTAATAAGTAGAAAGAATGGTGAGCCGTAAAACGTTCAATGTTTTAGACGGAAGCCTTCTCTTTCGGGGAGGTATAAGCAGAATAAAAGAGCGTGAAACAAAACCCAGTAATTCAAGTTGGCAAACAAAAGAAGGCCGTATCGTCTTCCATATGCTAGGATGTTTCGGTTAACGCATATACCAGCCGCGGCATTCGTAAGCCTTCAATGGCTGCAGTATGGGAGCTCGAAGTTTTCGCGTTAATTAAAAGTTACGTTCGTATAGTTTCCATTTTGATGGCACAAAAGCGCAGTGAAATTAAATCTCGGCCTTTCTAGGTGCGCCGGGCGAGTGCATCACGTGAACGTCTGTTATAATGACTTCGTCTTTTATATCGTTCCATTCTTTTAGGAATGCAGCAGCGATTTAATGTTTCGCAGCGAACAATAACACGTGGCTTTGTTAGGTTCGCTGACTCATAAGCATTTTTTAACTGGCCATTCTGTGTTCCAGCTTTCTGTGGAATTTCTGTGTTAATTGAATAGAGTGGCTTCAAAATTTTATTGGATACTTCATTATTTTTTTTCCGAACTATATACGGCTAAAATGGGATCATGAGTGAAAGGTCTCTTTCTTTCTTTTTTTTTTCTTTTTTCCTTACAAACCACCCTTTTTATCTGCGCGACCAGACGCCACAAAATGAAGCGAATTTCATTTATGTATATCGTTTTGGAATCTGCTCAAATGAGAAGAATTTATGACTGTGCGCGTTTCCAAGCACGGTCGTATCGGTAAGGAAAAATTAAAAATAACGCAGCCTCGCCAAACATGTGTCGCTGCGCTAACCATCTGTGTGTCAGCGATATAGACCGTACAGTATGCCATACCTTACAAAAACGCCGCTCGCTTTCTTAGCAGTTGTCTCACGACCCATCCAAAAGAAAAACTAGAGAATTGCACGACCTTTTTCCGGAATGGCGAGAATTTCGCTGGTGCCGGAGGAAGGCTGTCAAATTTCGTGAATCTATAAACTTCCAACGTGACAGAACGCGATGTTAGGTTAGTTGGTTTGGCGTGGTCTCGCACTTCTTCAAGTTCAACTGCGACGTTGTGAAACGCGAGTACGCGTTCCTTTCTCTCAAAATCGACTCGCTGACGTCGATTTGAAAACCATGTGCCGGCTCTGTTACACACCGCTGATGTTTAGTGGCTAAACTTCTGAGAGCACGAGGTAGGGGGTTCGATCGACAATCGGCTTGCAATTAAAGATGGGCAGGGTGTGGCTACCGTAATTCTCCAGCGTATGCATATGCACATCGTCAAGTGTCGCATATAGATTTAGGGTGTCTATAGGTCATCTATATGTCCACCTGATGGACATCTCACAGAGACCTTTTAGAGTATTTGCCCTCGTAAGGAAGGTTACCGTTTGCCTTTACATAACCTACAAATGTCTTTCTGACCACAAGTTACCACTGCCTACAGACATGCTACGGGTCTTCGGCACCATACTTTACCCTGCGCTTGACAGATCTGTGGGTTTGTGGGTTCGTAAAGAAGTCTATGAAGTCTGGCCAAAGTCTATAAGCAAGTGACTTCATACACTTTCGATACATCTCTCCTATACTTCCGCTATACTTAGCTTTACCGATAGATGTCTGTAGATATTCAGTATTAACGTGGTCGCATGCTGAAAGTTTCGAGAATTCAGCCTCTAATTTTCGGACACCAACTGCACTCTCTCAACAGGCTAAACGGTCTTTAGTGAAAGAGAGCGCGGAGGCGCTGCGACGAACTGCATTACAGCAAATAGACAGTGTTGCGCTCACGTCGTCAGCGCTCTGCGACTTCGGGACAAAATAAATGGCCCTCCCCGTCGATCATTTCTCATCCTTCCTTCGCTCCCGTTTGGTCGCCGCGCACATATTAGCGCGAGAGCCTCCGCACTGTGGCGCTGCCTTCTGCACAAAGTGTGCTTCACTCGCCTCGTATTGGCGTTCATTGTGTCCACGGGAGCCAGGCCGCAGCTAGATACTAATATACACGGGGCATGCGTATAACAGACTCACCCTTTTCTTCTTTTTTTGATCATTTTGTCCGGCCTCCGCAGTGTTTCTGTCTCTTTCGCGGGCCGTCGTTAATCATATCGGTGGCTCGATCGTTGCCGCAGGCATGTTTACCAGAAGCTGTCTCTGTGAGAGTTCTCGTTAATAACGCTGACGCTGTACATTAGTGGCCGGGCCTAAGGCACGCCGTCGCTCTCGGTGTGGCCCCCCTGCATGGGACGTCCGCTTGCTTCTTTAGTGCCACCCGAATTGTTGCTGCGTCCTTTATTTCTCTTTTCTCCTGCACTGAAAGTCTTCGAATGCAAGTTCTCGCCGTCTTTCTTTCCTTTCTCTATATAGCCCTTTTTTGGAATCTTCTTTGAAACATTCGGACGACTAACTTGTGAGCGCTTTAAGGAGCATCTTTGCTAGACTCGCCCGTATTCCGAGAACAATCGGTCCAGCTTTAACCTCTTGAACATCCCACATTATGTGTGCGGATTGAATCCACCCAAAAATCGCTAAACATTTCGTCAGTTTTGTAGGTATACGTCGCTGTGTTATGTACTGTTAAGAAGTACGTTGCAAGACCCGGGTTAAACGGACGAAAGGTGTCCGAGGTCAAAAAAAAGAAAAAAAAGTGAACAGTGCATCCATGTGCAAGCAATCATTTTGATTGTTGAGGAGCCATAGGTACCGTGGGTTACAAAATGTTATGAAAATATTCACCAAATGAGACACGATAAGTCTCTTTGCATAGAAAGAACGCTTTCGATGTTCGAAGGTTGCTTGAAATACAGCAGAATTAAGAATAATGTGGTCGATTGATTGATTGATTGATTGATTGATTGATTGATTGATTGATATCAAATATATCGCCAGCCTCATCAAAAACAAATGTATTGAAATAAATGAAAGGGTGACGAGAGAACAAAAGAAAGTCCCCGCCCCAGGACAAACGCTAGCTTTACAGCGAAGGTTCTATATATAGCTCCTTCGAAGTACGTTCAAATGATTGTCATTTTGCTATACAAAATTTTACGGCAGCTGCTCGAAAAGCCTCTCCTTCTAGTTTGTTATTGTTGGCATAGCCGCGAACACTGCATTTCCAGCACCTATCCATCTAATTCTATTTCTGCTTCCTGGAAACGTATAGGCTCTCTTCAAACTTAATCGCGCTTTGTTTCCACGAAATGTCTCAAACCGCTAATTGAATCGCTACGGCGAATTCCTCGTCGTCAGTCTACGGTTGCGAAATTCTGTCAAGGAGTGGATCAACTGGCAGCCCGCATCGAGGATTCCAGGGATTCTTTCTTGCACAGCCGTTCCGGCTTACCCGGCATTCTGGTTTCTTTGTCTACTGTCGAGCCTTTAAACCATAACTGCGTTTGAGTGAAGTTCCTCGCTCGTGCATAATACTGTCACGCGATGCAGAACAGCCCTATAGCTGCGCTGTATAGCTGCTAGTTAGAATTAAGGCGAAACGCTAACGAAACGAGAAGCAGTTGTTCCGCTTTGTCCCGGGCCCGTGTTTGACATGCGACGTCACTGCTTGTTTGTCTGGCTTTAATTAACTGCCACGAGCTAAATTACATGCATCGGCGGCATGCCTCTTTGAACTCTCGCTACTGGGAACAGCTGCTGGCGCCGGCCGCTCCCGGCCGTTCTAAAATCGGAGCTTTGTCCGGCAGCGCGCAACATTTTCATTGCTCAAACGTGATCCGGCTTCTTTACTGGCCCCATCTCGCTTGTTCTTGTACCGCGTTCCTCACACAATAATGCGTCAGTCTCAACTCCGGTTCTGTAGCCCAGAGAATGTGCTTTCATTTTGTGAAATGAAACACAGGGGAATCTCGTTGATACGATCCTGCATAATACGTTTCTCGCGATAATACGTTTTTTTTTCTTGCTTATATACGATTATTTTCGCATAATACGATTTTCGGATGATATATGTTTTATTTTCCGGTTCCCGTGAAGAGCGCATCAACGCGATTCCACTGTACTGTGGCAGGCAAGGGTGACTCGCACCGTGCGAAGACAAGGAAAATATAACTAGGCACTCGGTTCGTCCTCACTGAAATAGCTGTTTAGACATGGTGCGTTGTGCACAGATCTATTTAAAAAAATGTAAATTGTGGAGGGGAGCGGCGCGGGGGCGGGCATTACCAGTACTCTAACCAGTACGCCTTATACGTTGTCAAACAGCCGTTTAAATATTATAACCACTCTTTGTCATCACTTAATTGCGTGCTGATGCTCGCTCATTTCCTCCATTCTTCTGTGTCCGTCGTGTGTGCTATGCCTAATGTCGATGATCTCGCGCAGCTTCTTATAAGAACGCCCATGGAACGAAGAACTTTCGATTCAATCATTCCGATCGCGATTGGAGCCAAAAATGAGAGTCGTCCAGCTCGTCCATTGTTCTTTCATCGGTCACGACGACTCTTTGTGTCGAGTCGGCACGCACTAACTGCCGCCGGCGCTGTCTGTTTCCGTTTTCCGCTTATAGACCATTAACGTATAGCTGACACCTCCGTATAACTCCGCCGCCGCTACCGCCCAGCGCATTCAGTCTCCACTCACTGCTATAAGACACGCCGTCGTGTTTCATTTTATTACTCTTACGTTGTTTTCTCTTCTTCTCTTCCTCTATGCACACAGGCATCCCGCTTGTCCTCGCAAACGGTCATCTCACCTTTTTGTCGCACGCTTATTTGGGTCACGACGACGACCGCCGAGCTTGAGACTCCGCCAGCCGGGTGCCATGACTCGGCCCCTTGCGCCGCACATACCGGTCCGCGGCCCGTTTGCCTTTTTAGCTTCTTATTCTTTTATCTTCTCTCCACACTAAGGTGTCCGTACGCCTCCATCGCGTCCCGCTTTTGCAGTAACGTACGCGCGTCTCGAGCGGACGCGGCGGATCGCGCAGTGAAGCGTTGCCGTGACACCTCTGTCTCTGCCCTCCTCTGCCTCCTCCTCGCCCCCTCCCAGGCTTCTCGAGAACGCGCGGCATAGAGGGTTCCTGTACAAGGGTGCCAGGAAGAAGAAGAAGAAATACACAACGGGATGCATTGTAGCTAAGCCGAAGTCGACGAGCGCTGCGAGCTACTTCTACGGCTATAAGCGCCTGGCCGGAGCGCTTCATGCGTTGTCCTCGTCGCGGTGGGTCTTCGCGCGCCTCCCGTAATAATGTGACGCGAAGCGGCGGCGTATACAATTGATGCTCGCCATGGTATGGCGCTGCTTCTGCTTCTTGCCACTGCTGCTGCTGCTGCTGCTGCTGGTGGATGTCGCTGTTGCCGTCGAGTGCGAGTTTTGTTCTTGCTGCGGGTCAGAAGACATAGGGGCGGCTTTCGGTCTAAAACCGTCAATCTGGTCGATCGGTGCATGCGCGAAGAAACAACGGAGGACGACCCCGCGATGAAAGGAGTGTGGAAAACTGTGCCAGCCCGCGTGACTCTCGGACTGGCGGCATGTCGTTGTCTCCTTGGCGTTCGCGAGGCGAACGAGAGACGAAGACTGCAGACGGGTGCAAGAGAATTGTGCGTTGCCGCCGTGAGGTTTGCAACAGCGTCTAAGAGACGGCTGAGACGCGCTTTATCGTGCATACGATACGTAAAATCTCGCTGCGTTCTTTCCGTGTTTGCTTGTCGATTACGTCCTGACTTAGACTTCCGGAGCCGAACTCACAAAGCTTCTCTGTCATAAGAGTGGTCCACCATTGGTCGTCCGCAATCGCTAATAGTGCGTTCAAAATTATGTTTGATTTGGCATATGTTCCTTGGAACAGTTCTAGCGTAAGATCGTTTTTTTTTTTCTTTTTTTTTCTTTTTTTTTTTTTGGGGGGGGGGGGGGGTGGATACGGGCCTGTTGCGTTTCCTAGCAAGAGGGATTATTTAATCAGAACTGTGGCGCTAAGTATTTTGCATGGTTCGTAGGTTTGCCTTGTCTAGCACTATTCCCGTCTGTCTTGTTTTCTGCTGGGTACATTTTTAGCAGCGACGCCAAGCATCCTGTATAGAATGCCTATAGAGATCGTGCAGAAGTCAACCAGAAGCAAACACAATCAAACACGTTAGCACGTACTTGTGCTACAGCTCGTAACTGTTGCAAATTAGAGAACGAGCTTGTCGTTTTGGTTGATGGAAATGCCCCCTGTTCGCTTGCAGGCACGCTCCGGCAAATTGACCATTACGAATGCAGTCTGGTTTTAAACAGAACGCAGCCGAAGACCTGAGGTCAGAGATATGTCGGCAGCAAAGTTAGGTTGGAATACTGACGGTCGCTTAACTAAAACCAATTTTTTTTTTTCGTTTGTCAACTGCGCGCCTCGTCTCGCCATGAAATATTGCCCGTCAAACGCTTTATGAAGCGAAGCTCCATTTTGTGAGGAGGTCATATTGCTGATCCGACAGCCATGCAACCGCCTCTGTCTAATCTGCATAAAAATGGATCACGTACGCTTTCTTTTTTGGCATATCTTGTTTTTCTTCTCCCCTCTCGATGTCAACTCCGCGGCCGCGGAATTCCTTTAAAACAGTCCCCGGAAAGCTCTGGTTCGCTTGACTAATTTTGCTCTCTATCTAGTCCTCGCTAATAACCAACATTCCTGGCACTGATGCTCTGGCCGGGCTCTTTCATTTTTGCTTTTTTTTTTTTTTTCGTTCTTTCTGGTCTGCCTGTCTGGGATTCGTGGAAAATTTCGTGTTATCGCTTGTCCTTCAAACGAGTATACACGTACATGTGTATGCATTTTCTATATGCGTGAGTGCCTTCCTTCTTTTTTTTTTTTTTCTTCTTCCTTTAGGCGCGCGGTTCCTCTCCGGCGTGCCTGTAAAACTCGGGCGAGACAGCAGATTGCATTTGCCTCTTGATATCCTTTTTTTTTTGTGCTTTAAAGGGAAAAAAATGGGGGTCTCTCGGTTTTCTTTTACTCTTACGAGCGATCGCCTCACGCTGATATCGGAGGACGGCGTCGCAACGCGACAGCGCGGCGAACGGGGGAGGGGGAGGGGGGGGGGGGGAGAAAAAAGTAATTAAGTTGGAAGGCCTCCCAATTTTCTGAGCCGAAGTCGCGTCTGCGCGGCACCAGCCCCACTTTAGAAACGCGACGTACAGGAGTTAGATGCTGCGCAAAAAAAAAAAAAGAAAAGAAAAGAAAAGAAAGAAAGAAAAGAAAAAAGAAAGCACTAAAGGAAAGGAACAGAACGATAAAGGAACGGTATAATGACGAGAGTAAGAAAGAAAAAAAGAGAGAAGAGCGTCTCTCTTTCTCGGGATTAATAAGCGGAAAGGCTGAAAAAAATGATCGAACAACCGGCCGCCTTGCCCTCTTCAAGTAAAACTTCGGCGTTTTTTACCCTATACGCCACCTCGCGGACGGACGGCAGGAAACAGAAACCAAAAATGCTGTCGAATAAAGATGGAGCCCAGGCTAACCTAAAGCTTTCCGCGCGTTTGTTCGGCACCCTGGAAGAAATGGCGCAGAAGAAAAAAAAACTAAATAAAGTGGCGACAATCCTCGGACACCGGCTTTTATTTATTTAGTTTAGTTATAGTTTAGTTTTTTTTTTTTCCCTCGACTTTTCAGCTCTCCCTCACCTCGCTTTTTTCACGGCCACACCTTAGCTTCTTGCAGTGAGTAGCACTACTCGGTGTGACTTCCACAAGCGATGAGGTATTAAAAAAAATATAGTGAAAGCTGTGATGCCGACACTGATGGAGTTTTCCAGCGCCGTAGCAGACGACAGCAGCAGACGACGCCGTCTCTTCTTGCTTTTGCAAGCAATGTCCGTCCCCTGTTTGTTCGGAATGCGCAGAGTCACGGGCAGCCTTATTTTTCACGCTCGGCCTCGGCACCTGTCTTCTCTTAATATTTTTCTCGCCGTCTTTTCTTTTCAGGAGAACGAGCAGAGCACAGGTTATATAGGAAAAGCGAAGCCAAATTCCTACCGGTGGGGGAAGCCTTTCGAATAGCACGCGCCATTGATCTTTTATGATGAAGCCTTCGAGTATTTTAACCTATGCGCGGTCTGCTCCTCTGGCTGCCGCCTTGCGTAAGAAATGTTTCCCTCTTCCAACACCAATCATGCCGCGTCTGTACACACGAAGCGTTGCGCGGCCCGAGCCGCCGTTCGACTTGTTTTTCTTCCCGCTGTGTCTCGAAAATTACCGCCAATTTGCCGTTTCGCGGGAGATTCCTATCTCCGATTCGTTTTTGCACCGGCGTCATCTTCTTCATTACGCCCAGAACGCGCACACTAACACAAACACCACTATACAGGCGCCTATAGGTCGATATTTCTGACGCATTTTTTTTTTTCGGGAAAACTTGGTCTGGCGGCTGTGAGTAATGTTAATGAACTGCGTATTTGCAAAAGCTGGAAGCAACGAGCGGGAATAGAAGATGGGGGGGGGGGGGGAGAGGGGGGAGATGTCTGCCTGGAATTATATCGTTAAGCCAAATCTTGCCGCTGCCATCTTTCAAGATTTTCTAGATATACCACTTACGCCACGTACGATCGCACCTTCATCTACGAAAACTACTCGTTTTTATTCCTTGATCGTGATCTAACATTTCTTTGCCTTTGCTATTACAGGTGAAGCCAGCAGGAGCTGTTGGCGTGTGTACTTAATGAGAAGTTGATTCAGCGAACATTGAGAAAGGAGGAACAAGAACTTGATTCAGCTAACTATGAGAAAGAAGGCACGAGGTATACCTTGACTCAGCCATCTGGTTGTGTGAGTCAAAGCGCTTTGAAGAAAGTTTTTGTATATAATTGCGTCCGACAAGGAGTTGAAGAGTTTATGTAATGGCTGAGCCATGTGTTTTGAGCTCAGTCCATGCTCCGTAGTAGGCGCTGACATAATGACAGAACTGCAGACACCGTTCAACACTAGACCAATGCGACTCGCGTGATGCTGGCAATATATATATATATATATATATATATATATATATATATATATATATATATATATATACCGCCGCTTTCCGACTAGGCGCTCTGGGAACAAAACAAAAAAAAAAGTTGCCGTCTTCGCGTCCGTCACTACCAAGTGACTCTTGCGCCTAGCCTGTGACGCAGCCATTACAGGAAACGCATCGCTCCAGTGCGACCCCGGTACCAAATGACTGCTACACGACTCCGCTCTCACGCTGTCGTTTGCTTCTACCTTTTGACCTTTTCAGTAATTGCCTTTTCCCGCACTAAACCCAGACGGTAGTTCTCGTCGGCAGTGGGTGGACACGACTGTACGACTGATCGATGAACTTTCGATTAACCAATTAATGTTTTAACTGAAGTAAATTTTTTTGACGAGCATTCATCAGTTCGAGGGACTGTTCTCTTTCTTTCCTTCTTTATTTCTTTTTTAGGGGGAGGGAGGGTTGCGAACGTTCTCTTTTATATTGGCCTGTTCTGGCAGATCTGCCCTCCGCTGCTGCATGCATCGACCGCAACCTGTCAATTCTTGTTCACCGGCGCCAGCCTCGCCGAAAGCAAATGACGAAAAACAGAAGCCTGAGGTGCTAGTAAGGACAGGCAGGACGATTATTATTCTGTAAACTTTGCATTCACTATATATGCTCGACGACCTGGTAGTAAGCATGACTTCCAGACGCATAATATGCCGTTCTATTCTGTTGGGCACGCAAATAATGCAACCGTGTGGTCGATCATGTTAACCGGTGAATGGCTGGCGAATAGCCGGCTTAAAATATTAACGAATGTTCATGCACTCCTACCAGCCTAGATTTATTTCGTTGTCTGGTGTACTGGACGATTATCTTATCTTTCATTATTTGCACTGTGGACGCGTGCACACGCGCACACAATAATAATAAAATGATTGGGGAGAAAGACATAAATGTACAGAGCCTTGATATCAAGCAAGATAAGCTCAAGTGACTCGACAGAGGGAACAATTAATTCATTTAGTTGCAAAGATTGACAGTACTCGTTACGTAACAAGTACTCTAGTGTGACACCAGGCAAGATTTGGACGCGATGTCGGAGAGCGCGATGAATCTTCCTTGAAGACCACGAAATATGCTATATTTTTGTTCTTTCTCTCTTTCTTTCTTTGTGAAGGAAATTCGCCTAGTTCAACCTTCGGTGAGTTCAACCTCACCCAACTCAAGTCATGAATCATAGAGGTTCTTATGCAGAAATAATTTGTGTTTGTGTCCTTTGTTTATGAGTTGTTGCAGTAATGATAAATAGCGGGGTCATATGTCCGTACACTATATACATGCAGGGCTACGTGGGACGCCGTAGTGATTGGCGTCTAAATAACTTCACAACTGGGAAGTCCTGAACGTGCACCGGAATCTCCGTACACGAGCGTTCTTTTTGCGCTGCGTCCTGATCTGAATATGACCGCAGCAGCCTGGTAGTGAACACGCTACCTCCAGCAGCTCAGCAGTAGAACGCAATCGTAGATAACTCCACGACATTTTTTTGCCTGTTCCAGTAGCAACTCTCGACAACTTCCTGCTCGCTTGCGATTCCTGCATACGTGGATATAAACAGATAGGTACGAAGCGAAAAAACAACTAAGCAAAAAAAAAAAAAAGTAAGAGATAGTTTTGTTCGGCGAACTTGCATAAACGTGGCAAGCTTCTGTTCACGAACCGGTAAGGTACGCGCACCGCACGCCATTTATCTCTGCGATGCGGGCATCCATACGTGTATGTATGGCCTGTGCGCATAACAGGGCAAACGAAGAGATCACGGAAGGGGCCACCAGTTGGGCCGAGGCGAGCGAAGACGTCTTTTGACAAGTATGGCGTGCGCGCAGCTCACGTGACAGTCTGGGAGTCGCGAGCACGTGTTCGTGTTGCGAAGCTGTAGGGCGGGCGGTACCGTCCTGCTTGTTCCGACTGGCGATTCTTGTGTGACGCGATCCGAGTCCGTGCATCCTTCCCTGAATGAATGATAATAGCGTGCGTTGCACCGAGAAGAAGAAGAAGAAGAAGAAGAAGAAGAAGAAGAAGAAGAAGAAGAAGAAGAAGAAGAAGAAGAAGCTCGAGCTGCGCGCCACGCCGGGTCGTAATCGGCGTCTTTTCTTCTCCCATCTTTCTTTTTCTCTTGATGGCGTTACTGGGACTATACTGCTGTTTGAGAAAGAGGCTTAGCGAGTCCGATCGAGCGATATTCTTGTTAGCTCTCCGACACAGATCGCCGAATACTCCGTCTTTCGAGGATTGGTTCTGTTTGGTCGTTCGTATATACTTACCCCCGGTTCGCTTCGTTTCATCCTGTCCTGGTGTTAACAACCAGTGGTCGGGACCATTTGTCTCTGCCTCAGAGAGTTGAGATTTTTCGCAAGTTTGACATGTCGAAGTCGTAGGAAAATTTACGGCCGCGCGCACTTCTCGGTGGCGGATGACCGACGCGTTCTTGCATGTCGTCATTCTTTTGCTGCTGCATTGTTCTTACGGGGTTACCAGACAGTGCGATACATCTTTATTCGAAGGCACTTGTTTTAGACGGCGGGGATTAATTCTGGATATTTCTTTACGGGTCTTTTTTTTTTCGTTTATTTAGAGTGTCCTGCACATTGGCTGATGCACTTTGACAACGGTGTCACTGTAGCATTTTCGCCTCGAGCTTTCTTTATGCCCCTTGAATGTGCAACCTCAAAATTATTCCGCGTTAGCTCGTTGTGACCTTCCCCGTGATCGTGAAAAACGTTGCCTCACGAGTTCCCTATATAGTTGACAAGGCATGCGAGCGTTGAAAATTATATGCGGCGTCAACATCGCACGACCTAAACTGGTTTGCTGTTGGTACGAATGCCTTTCGCGTACGCTAAAATTCGAAGTGACACAAGACTATGGAAATTGAGCTACATACGAGGTGAAGCGGTTAAAGGGCCCTATACAGACGAGGCAATAAAGAAAGCAACGCTCTCTCACCTGTCGCAGCAACGAAGAGAATTTCGAAGCCGCGTTATTGCCCTGACGCCACGGCCCACAACGTCCGCTTATGACACTTGTCTTTTTTTGGCCCCCCTCCTTATACTTCCCGGCGCCCCACCCGCCAAGGTGCGGTGGTCGGTTCGCATCTGCCAAGCGTCCAGCGAGCCGCTGACACATCCGGTGTTGTCCGGGCTCCCAGACGGTTTACGCATTCTTTAGCGCCCCCGGTGAAGGGGCCGGTTTTCTGTTTCTGAAAACACCCAGCGTTTGACCACCTGTCATGCTCGAACGCGACGGAAGGAAAGTGATCCGTTGTAGGCTAGTTAATAGCGCCTCGGTGATATCAGCCCTTATCCAACATCGTTGTGACGCTGCCTTGTTATAGAGCGCCCTGCAAGCAAAGTGTCCGTGTCTGTAATAAAGACTTTGGGCCCACGTGATTCTCTACCCTAGGGCGTTTTTTCTCATGCAGACCAGATGGACTTTGCGAGTGGCTTTGTTGTTATTTCCTGCTGCGCGTCTCGATTTTTCGTGTTGCCATAGTCCGGCGTTCAGTATACGAATATCGTTGGCATCTGCGCTAGCACTTCTTGTCATTTTTGTACATTATCGTGAATAACCTAGCAAAGCAAAGCACTACGCTTAATAAAAAGATCTAAAGTTGGAACAGCATGTTTTATGAATTCGTTGTCTTACTGCTTACAGGAAGGATTCGCTTGCGTAAGCTTTCAGAATGATTCTCACATTCCCTCGAATTAGTTAGAACCCGATCGCGCTTCACTTTCTATCTTGCGTAAGCGTTTCGGGAAGATGCTTTTCTAAGCCTAACGGGGTGTGATCAGCTCTTGCAGCTCGTTTTCCACGAAACGTAAGGCCCTTTATCGAAGACGTAAAAAACAAGCCGGAAAGCGGTCCGCTAATGTAAACTCCCCATGCAAACTCTCCGCGTTCCTGACGCGCTGACTGACATAGTTTGTTTGGTTTACGTTAGGTTCTGTACTTTGGTTTACACTTCCCGTCGCTGCCAGACGACGCAAATGGCTTTGCCTGACAGGCGAATTGTTTCTGCCCTTTCCTACGCCTGGTTTAACATCGTGTCATCTCTCCTCCAGCGGCGGCCGAACCAGCCGCAGCCGAAAACTTGCTCCGAGGATCTGTTTATGCTCAACTGGCAAAGCAGAGCGGAGCTCAAACGAGATATTAGGAAGTGAAGCGCCGCACAGATACGTGGTGGATCAACTCACGAGAAATATTAGCGCATATCGTTTTACATCTGGAAGTCGTAAGCAAACGTAAAAGGCGGCATAACTGCGAAGCGTCGCTGTTATTCGTTGCCGAATGCGAACGGGCATTCTATAGTTTGCTGTCTTAATTCCTAGTCACGATATTTTTCATTACTGTTCAACATTCCTTGGTGGTGCCACTAGCTATCTCTTGACGAATGAAGAACAATTTTTTAAAATAAAAAGGGTCCTTAAAGAAAACAGGAGAAGGCAGCGGTAAAAAGAGAGTGAGAGGTTTATTATATAGGAAGAACATGGAGGTTAGCCTTATTTCTAGCGAGCACTGCAAGGTTACTAACCTATAGCATAAAATAAAGTCAGTATACTGTCATTGACCACGGGTACCTATAAAACATTTCTAACGCTATCACGTAATGCTGTGGTGGCCAATAATCTTCACAGAGTATGTGCAGTGCACACATATCTCTTCCCCGAATAAAGTCAAGCGTCATCGCGAGAACGTTCTACAGAGGTTTGAAAGTGATCGCTAGCGAACGAGAAGGGGAAACGAGTGGCGCGGTTTCAACCATATACCATATATGAAGTCAACAGACCATTGTCTGTTGGCTTCATATGGCTTCTAGGGAGGCATTGTTTACTGCGGACGGTCGCTAGCTGGCTGTTCTCTCGCTCGGTTTACGTTTGGTTTGGCGCACGATGTTTAAAGCGTGCCTCCTCTCGTCCTCTGTTGCCCCTACATAGCCGATGTTTGCAGAGGAGCATCGCGATGCGAGAACCCTTGCCCCCCTCTTCCTCGGCAGCCCCCGGCCTTTGTTTTTGGCCTATATGTATAGCTTCCGTAGGCGAAGTCGTTGCAGGCGCTGGGTTCTCGATGACACGCGTGCGTATAGCCAGTGGCTCTGTTCCCACGAATCGAGAACAGCGCTGCAGCCTGAAGCGAGCGCGCTTACACAGTGAGTCAACAATTGGTGGAGCAGCGCGGCCGCTGTGCAGGGGGTACACGAGCAATGGTTGATTGCTTGAGCGGCTCGATTGACGCTGTCACGAGAGCATACGAGCGCGTCCGTGTAGCCTTTGGGGATGATGATACGCGTTATGCAGCAGGATGAAGTCGTTGTCTCTCAACGTCTGACTACTAATTGTCGGCACTCAGCCTTCTTTTATTCTCTGCTTCGTTCATGTATTATGTACTCGCTTTCTTTCTTTCTTTTTTTTTTCTTTATTCAACAACGTTCATACAACATCGTGTGTGAAAGAGATTCTCTGTGGTTTTGTTGGAAGTTTGCAGACGAGTTTCTCGAAACTGGTTCGAGATATAGTTACCATGAAGAGAATGTGCTTTGAGCAAAGACATGCTTGAAGCCGGAAATTGCAACGTGCGCCCTGAAGCAACCAGCTGGCAGCAGAAGTAGTGACTTTTGGTTCAGGAATTCAAAAGTACATCAGTGATGATCGCGCTGCTTATTTCTCTGGCGGCATGAATGACACCTTGCCGAAGCCTCTTATCTCTATTGCGCTGCTGCTAAGGGGTACTGAAGAGGGGGGAAAAATAACTAAGCTGGTATCAGTGAACGACGCTTGTGGAATAGCGAAATGACCACATTTACTGTGAGCGGTGACTTGGTCAAGCCAGGAAAAGACGCAAGAACGGGGGGACATGTTTGCGGTAAGGCGGCTGCCTTTTATCCAAAAGCCTAAATATGAAGCTGTTTTACAAGGCGCGGTGGATGCAAAAATAGCAACAGCAGTCGGCGGATAGCCCAAAGGGGATGGCAGTCCCGATAGCGGCTGCGGCAGTGATGAGGCAGGCGTCCGTAATCCGAGCCAAGCCGTTGAGGACAAGACAGCCCTCTCGTATCTTAGAGCCCATTTTTCTTTCGCGCTTTGCCCCGTGTGTGCCTGCCTCCCTGCTGTCGCAATTAAGAACATCTAAATTACTTTGTAAAATGAGATCTCTGAAAAGCGCTTGCAGCGCCCTCTCCCTTTCTGGACGACGTTCCGCGGTTATCTTGGGGCTTCCCTAGACTCTGATCGAGTGATCGCGAAATTAGTGGAGAAAATAGCGCCGCTAAATGAAAACACGAAAGAGAATCACTGGCTTTCCTGTTGTACGAAAAATGTTAATTAAGTGAGCAGCGCTTCCATTTCTTGAATGTATTTTATTAGAAGGCTATAAGCCATTAGTGTTACAACATCGTTCTTTTTTTAATTTTAGATTCTTAGCTTGTCCATCGTGATTCGCTGCGGAGCCGGTATTATATCACGTTTTTTTTTTTTTATACATAATCTGCTGAATTAGCAACAACGTATTTGTGTGCGTATCTATGCCTCAGTATAGGTCGAACTTGTGGAAGAAGCAACTCACAACCAACTAAATTTCATCTGTGAACGTCCTAGGCGCACATTTACTCTTGGTATGCTTTTTCTTGCTTGCTAGCATGCTTACTTTTACTCCTAAACCCATAAATCAGCCCTATTTTCCTATTTAGTATGGCGTTACGTTAATTAACCGCATCAATATACAGAGAAAATAGGAATGAGACAATCTTTCTTATCGTCTGATAGTTTGTCCCGCGGCTTAAATAGTATAATGGGCGAATTCTTCCTTTTGTTCTTCAGGACAGGTTGATAAAGTTGTTGCCCCCTTTTTTTTATCCTTTTTAAATGACTGAATGACGTCACCGCGTGTTTTCTACACCTATACCAACAGAAACGCTTAAACCGTGTTCCTGCTGCTGTTAACGAAATAGAAGCCTTTAAAGCAATACGACTTTTTTTTTTCTTGACAATGACCCGATTAGTGTTTTGTGAATGTTGGTGTACAATCCTCGTGATGCGTATTTTATCTGACTGCATCGTCAGGATGACTTTCTCCAGTGACAGTGAAATTTTGTACGCTTTGGTCTGACATCGTTTTTTTACACTAACTTGACTCAAGCCATGATGACTCTCTTCCATCTGTTTTTTTTTTTTTTTTTTTTGCACTTTGTTGCGAACTGAACTATTACAAGATTACAATTTCTTCACGCTTGTCACAGCTCAAGATAATAAGTATATATTTTCCAACTTCGTGTTATGTTCTACAAAAAAAATTAAATTATGGGGTTTTACGTGCCAAAACCACGATCTGATTATGAGGCACGCCGTAGTGGGGGACTCGGGAAATTTCGACCACCTGGGGTTCTTTAACGTGCACCTAAATCTAAGTACACGGGTGTTTTCGCATTTCGCCCCCGTCGAAATGCGGCCGCCGTGGCCAGGATTCGATCCCGCGACCTCGTGCTCAGCAGCCAAACACCATAGCCACTGAGCAACCACGGCGGGTGTGTTCTACAACAGTGTACAGGGACCGAATCCACAAAGCTTTCCGGTTGTCAGTGTCGTTTGCCATTGGCCAGCCGCCTTCCCTAATGGATTTGTCTAGCGTCACGATTGGCTGACGTGTGCTGTTGTGAACCGTTCTATCGTAACAACTTTTTTGCTAATAGGGAGTTTTAGAAAAACTGCGCCAAAGCAGCTTCGCGTACGCAAATACCCTAACTTAATTGTAGGCCCTTTGCGTTATTTTTGTAAACTCGGCGATTCGCGTCCCCCAACTTTGAATATCCGCAATATCTACAGCTTCCTAATAGGGACCAAGTGTTCTTACTGATGTCTTTAGTCTTAGATTCTTTAGCAAATAAGAAATACCTTTTTTCTTTAGTTCTTTCTGTCTTTTTCTCTTGTTTGGCGATTTGTTTCAGCTACAAATTGGGAAAGCGGGGCCGTTTAGCAGCCGTATTTCCCATTTTGCGCGCAGTCAATAAACTACACAAGCAATGCACATAAGTCCTCACGCTATATGCTCGAAACCGCCCGCATTCCGTCACGACCCGTGCGTTCCTCGTCTTTTTTTCCAGCCGCCAGCACACACGCGCCTATATTCGGCCCGTATATATATATATATATATATATATATATATATATATAGGGGACAAGGGCTGCATGCGGGTTATACTGTCGCTCTCGAATCGCACATTGTATCTCGAGCAATCTCAATGCTTCCACGGCCCGTTCCTGCATTTGCCACGGGAGGCCCCATCGTGTGCCGACGACCACCGCCACTCGACCCGTATACACACACACATACGTACACGCACGTTTCTACTATACGCCACGTAGAGTTTTTCTTCTTGCTCGTCCAACGGTTCGGCGCGCCCATCGGCTCTAGGCGCGAAACGACACCGCGGTGCCTGGTGTCGACGGATACGTGCTACACGCGTGTAACGCGTTCGGCCATCTACTATATGCCGTGTGTGTGTCGACGTGTGCGTGCGTCTGTGTGTGTACGTGCGCGTACAAACTGGCGCTGGCGCGTTTCCCGCAAGGTGCGGTAGTGCGCGCGCGCTAGCCGTCGTATTCCAACAGACCACTCATATCGCGCTTGCCGTGTAATTGCGCCAAATTATTGGATCCCCACCCAGCTTCGCGGCAGAGCGCGTACTTTGCTTGGCCGGCCTGCCTTATACACCTCGGTCTTCCCGGACCCCCCCGCCTGGTTGAATGTGGGCGGCCGACTGGCAATGGACCATCCCACATCGCGGCCTGCGTTTTGACTCCTTCAAGATGGTCCGATTCCGAGCTTTCGAGAGCGGCAACGTTTAACCCGCAAATGGCGCGAGCCAGCGCCGAGAGAATGCTACGTCACGCCCTCTCCTTCGCATCTGTTGCTGCATTTTGATCCGTTTGTTTCGTTTACTTTTTTCGTCTCTAACAAGCCGGATATGACGTGGTATACTCGGCTCACGAGGGGGCCCGACCGTGGCCTCGCGCCTCCGTCTCTCTCGTCTGCAAAAAGAAAAGGAAAAAGAAAGCAAGAAAGAAAACCTGCCCCTTATCTTTTCTTATCTTGCCGTTTTCTCGCTTTAGGAGGCGTTTTTATCTCTCGTAGGCGGCATGCAATATATGCAGTTTCTCATCACTTCCTTTGTGCTCGCGTACGCCTTCATTAGCTACTCGGGCGTTTTATTCTTACTTTACTGTTTCGTTTTCTCCGTTCTTTCTTTCCATTTATGTTATGTTGCCGCCGCCGCGCCGCCTAATTCCTGCGTTCCTTCTAGCTCGCCGTCTAATGCACATTTGAACTCTCTTTTCTCCACGCTGAAGCATCCGCGAACCCTTCCTCGCCTTATTTCTACTTTGTGCTGTTGCGGGTCGGGGATTAATCCGCCGCTGCTGCCAGTTGTTAGGAACGGGTTGTTGAGACTCGGGTAGCGTTTAGGCCGGTGATCCTTCAGCCAAAGGGATGAGTACGTCCGGGAGTAAGAGCGAGAGAAAAAAGGGTTTATTTTACATATTTACAGTGGCTCCAAATATCGAAGCCCACTCCATGGGGGAGCACTTTAAAAGTCTCAGCTCACTACATGTCTGAGCACATGTCAGAACTCATCAGGACACACCACTGCATGCAAGGTGTCTCCTTATAAAACATCGGTCTTCCCTAGTTGACCCGACTAGGGAATCAGATGACCTTGATGCGGCCAATCAGACGGGCCGTCTTGTTCGCTGAACTCCGCCTCCAATGTTGCACCTTTGAAGCAAGGACGAGGCAATCCGGAAACAGGGGGTTGACACTCCTTCCACGAAAGTCGGTGACCTGTTTCTTGCCCTCCGACGGTCAGCTTGCCCGGGTCGGGAGAATGGCCTTTGCACTAATCCCCGCGTCTAACGAAGGGGGGCAAGCTTCGTGAGCTTCCTTGTCATCGCGTCCCAGCTGCATGGTGTTGCGCCGCGTCGCCAAGTAGGCGGCTGCTGATGAAGGGGGTGGCATCGGGGGGAAGCACGTAAAGAATGCGCACTGCCTAGTTGGGGCGCTTGTTTGCCTGTCTCGTCGGTGTCTGGCACTGTCGCCGTCTCGGTGACGCTCATGAAAGGGCCTGCCTCGATGGGAAACAATCAAAGAATGCGCCCGGCCGATTCGGGACGCAACAGACTCCTCCCCCGCCGGAAGATCCGACCTGAGGGTGACCAGCTGTCAGGTTGCCCGAAGCGTCGGTGGTTGGTCGAGAGCTCGGGGTTTCCTCTTGAAATGATGGCCGATGACACACTCGAGCATAAGGTCCCAGCATTAACCTCGTTGTGGCCTTTTCCCTGGGAATACACAAGCACACACACGACCACAGGGCACAGGAAAGCGCCGTGCTCGCACCGAGAGCCATCGGGTCTAGCGAGCAAATCAACGCGCCTGCCCTTATCTAATAATAGCACAAAAGCAGCCATCAAATCACTAAACCTTCGCTGAAGCCCACAATTTTGAGATTAGGCCAGGATTCACAACTTTCTCGCAACCTTCGACACTTAAGAGTCAGTCCCAGTGACAAAGCACACCACGGTGCGCAAGCGCCCGGAAACTTTTAACACGAAAGTGTTTTATTCCGGGGTCCACCAAGACTTCACTGACGTATTTCCGTCACGGAAATACGTCATAGAACATAATACAAAGAAAGAAACCAGAAGAAAAAGTTCCACAAACATGCAAAATTTAGGAATCGAACCCACGACCTCTCGGTCCGCGACGATAGATCGCCGAGCGTTTAACCCATTGCGCCACAAACGCATTTGCAGAGAGCTACACAGACGCGCCTTATATATCTAACACTCCTCCGTGTACCCGCGCTCTTGCTCGGGGCGGTGCCGCCGCCTACGAGCAGAAAAGAGAAGTACTGCATTATGACACTAAAGCCCGGGATACATGGAGCGAACTTTCTCGACGAACTTCACGCGTCAAGTAACGACGCGGCGACACGACGCAGGATGTTTGCTGTGTTGCAATACATGCGGCGAACGCCGCCGCGCGTTGGCCGCCGTGTTGGCGGCGGTCCCGGCCGCCCGCTTCGAACTGAATTTGGCGTTGTCCTTGTAGAATTCACTTAGTTGGAAGCAAATGACTGCGTAAACGGCTTTCGCTTAGTCTCAGGCCGCTTCGACGACAGAGTATTATGGATAACCTTGAGTAGTTTTCGAGATCGCTTCTCGTTTCGAACGCGTCTAAGCCTAGCGAAAGAAATATCCGATGCCAGCGCCATCTATCGGGGAAGTCGGGAGATAGGCATGACGACAGCATGTGGCCTCTGAGATCAGAAGATTTCTGTTGAAGGTTGTTGTAGAGAGCTTGCACTGCTTGTCTGTTTCCTCGCAGATCAGCGGATATGGGATGTACAAATACAACGCGATTCCTGAGAGATCATACTAGGAACTACTCAATCGGTGCAGAGACATGCAGACACGGCAACACCAACGCGATTGCAGACGACGCGAAAAGGCGCGCGCGCGCGAAACACCAGCATGCATTGCGACCGGAACTAGTGCCTCCTGATTGGCTGTCGTCCACCGCTGCGCGCTAGACGCTTCCGGCGGCGGCGTTCACCCGACGAAAATGTTTGGACAGGCAGATCGGCTGCGGACGGCAAATTTCTTGACGCCGGCCGTCGGACGTTCGCCGCCCGACGAAGTTCTTCGCTCGGACGCCGGTTATTCGCTTCATGTATTCCGGCCTTAACGCGCACCGACAGTGAACGCTTCGGTGGTCTCAGCACTACGACGCCTCGATGCCAGCATTCGAAGGGACGCTGGCATCAAGAAGCACTACCAACGCCACCTAGGTGGCGTTCACCGTACTCAGCACAGCGGAGCGTGGCCTCCGCAATTAGCTCTGAAAATGTTTCTGAAGTTGATCGCGGAGGCTGCAATTACGACGCGCTGTACGCGCTGATTTGACTCGGTGACGATTCAGTTACGTGCTTTGTCTTGCGCGTTGTATTAGTGTGTCAGTTACGTGCTTCGTCTTTCGCGTTGTGCTAGCGTGTGCAGCGTAGTGCAGCTTCCATATGCACGACGGTTGCTCATGGTCATCGACGTTGGTAGTCGTGATGGAGGAGACGTGCCACCAGGCGTCAGCGTGGGTGCATCAACGCCTAAGGGCGCTTTAGCCACAAAACAGCAATAGACATTATATATCAATGTGCAATAAACATTACACTACTTCTGTGAAGACACGTTTCACTTTCGTGTTCTATACCGATTCCTATATAAGAGGGATCAACCACATTTTTTTAATCCACCAGGCATCGCTTAACCCAATAATTTGGACCTAAAATTTTGTGCCGCCAAAGCGAGCTGACATGTACCTCTGTGTTCAACAAAACCAGATCATTGTGCAGAGAGCAAATGCAGAGAGCAAATGTAGAATACTTAAAAATGCTCTAAATAAATGATAAATGAAATATCATACGGAGCACAAATGCCATGAACAGTCTTACATCCGCTAGTATTGCACGTACTAGTGCCACTCAGAGCCACATTAGCATCATGGATGTACTGTTTTAACTTTGCGGACAAACTCACAAGTAATAAGTGCGAATCACGCACTAACAATTTCTTTCTCTTGTCCACATAGGACACACACTTAAGAAACAACAACAACAACAAAATATTGCGTAAATTACGCGCTAACACTACCGAAAAGTAAACTGATAATCAAGCGTGTCACTACAGGCTTCAAACAAATAGCCTGGACTTGACATTGCAAGCGTATCTCCTACAAAAAGAAGCCTATCTGCTTAAAAAGGAATGACACGTTGAAAAAAAGTTTCAAAAATTTTAACGCGAGCGAACCATTTCTTTCAGAGTATCGATGAGCGTCTAAAACAAACAATTTAAACAATGCTCAAAACGTGCAAATCGAAATGATCTCTATTCCGGAGATCTTAAAACGTTTAACCAAACACTAAAATAAATAAACCAACAAACAAAATGATGTTTCCGCAAAACCTGAGTCGCTTTTGAGTCCGAGTAGCTTATGGTGGCGCCATATCTTTGAGCCTTACTCGAGGCGGGCGCGGTCTGAGAGTCTGTCTTGTCAACGAGGTTGCACAAAGGGCATGTAGGTTAATCTCCTTGCTGCCCACCCCCGACACTGAACTAACAGGCATCATGCCTTCTGGGCGCCGTGCGACGACTCCGCTGCCGCGCGTGACCGATTCGCGTCGCCGTACCGGCTCGCTCTGCAGTGTCATGCCTAAAACACCTCGAAAAGAACCCAAAGAGGGGGAATATAATTGCCCCCTCCGCGCCGCCTTCGCTTTTGTCAACTTTCGAGCCGAACGGCCCTTTCCCTTCTTCGTCCTTCGGCGGTTCGGACGCGATCTCTCTGAAAACATTCCTAGGAACAAACGCGCCGCTCGAACTCTTTGACTGCGCTCCCCACTGGGTTTAGCGCCTTTGTTCGGCCGCGTTGCCCTGTCTGCCGCATTCCCGACTTTGCGACGCCGTTTCATCCCAGCACGTTTAGTAGTGCTCATTTGCAAGCCTTCCGCTTGAATCTCGTGCTGACCGGCACTTATTTCATCGGTCATTATTTCCGTCTCAACCGCACAGGCACAGTCCGAATGATTTGCGGGTAAATCATTCCTCTCAGTGCTACCTCGACTGGCGGAGAGCTTCAAACACTTAGGGACAATGCAGCTATTATCTTTTGCGAAACAGAGCTCGTATTCCTGGGAGTTGTTCACAACTGCACTGCCCTGCCTAAATTGTGCTTTAGCGCACTTTCCTGACCGATTGGACTCTGCACAGGTGCTCTTGTCTGACGACTCGGGGCCACTTTGGGCTTCTGCAAGAGCTACCTTCGCGACGTACTCCCCGGATAACTGTGCCAAATCGTCCACAGCTGGCCTAGCTGCTTCTCTAGTATTCCATTGGCACAGTATCTCGTCGCGCTCAATACGGTCCCCATTAACGGGCTCCTCAAGAACTACGCCACGGTCTACGGATCTGTCCACACCTGTGAACGTACCATAAGGCTCACGGGCATCAGCCTTGCTTTCTACCATCGGTAGAACCGTGCGTGCTACTTGTTTGCACTTTCCGTGCTCTACTTTTACGGGTGCCTGACAATTCTGTTCCTCCAATTCAAAACCCTGTTCCATTATTTCAATCTCTTGTCTTAGAGCTTCGATCTTTTCGTCTTGTTGCTTAATCCATTCCTGTCTTTTCAATTCGTGCTCATGCTCAATTGCTTCCTGTTCCTGCTCTTTTAGAATTGAGTTGCCGAAGTATTCAAAGTATTCCTGATCACTGTTGCTTTCTAAAATTGCTCTAATTTCGGCTTCTGATTTATCATCCTCTATTTCTACGTCGAGCTCTTCACACAAACGCAACAAGCTAGCTCTAGTCAAACTCATGAGGTCCATGGTCACTATTTTAGGCTTTGGCTCAGCTATTCCACAATACTTGCTGCGAAACCCGCACAAATTGCAATGCAAGTAAAAAAAAACTACCAGTGGTTCAATTCTGTTTTCCCAAGAGAATTTGAAGCCTGGAAAATATAGCATAAACCAAACGCCTATGCACAGAAGTAGCACCAAGTCCCCAAGTACTGCTCCACCGCACCGAATCAATTGAAAGGAGACGTAAACCCTGGGCCGCCTTTAAATGATAAGAATTACGGTAGTTCTCCACTTTAAAATTACTCCCACACAAGAATGAGGTCTGACTTTAGTAGCTGGTTCAGATCTATGCTGAAAGCTGCTTTCTGCTTGGATGCGCAACAACCACAGTATCAAATGGGCAGTTGTACACGCTTCATCGGTTTTTAGAAAGTCTAGGCTAAAAGATCCGATGACTCAAGCGCAAAGCCAGGCACTCACCCTGTACCGTGCAGTCATGCTGCGCTGCATTCATCCAGCCGCTCGCGAACCAGTTGGCGATTGGCGTTGGCTGCAGGTTCCATCTTGCCGCTGTCATCCTGTCGCTCATGAATCAGTTGTTGGTGACTGACGCTGGCTGCAGGGTCCATCTCACTGCGGCCATCCAGTTGGTCGCGAACGAGATGCCGGCGACTGGCGTTGGCTGAAGGGTCGATCTCACCACGGATATCCAGTTGCTCGCGGCTCGGGGCTAGGATTCATCCCATAGCTGCCATCCGTTTGTTGCGGGTCGGGGATTAATCCGCCGCTGCTGCCAGTTGTTAGGAACGGGTTGTTGAGACTCGGGTAGCGTTTAGGCCGGTGATCCTTCAGCCAAAGGGATGAGTACGTCCGGGAGTAAGAGCGAGAGAAAAAAGGGTTTATTTTACATATTTACAGTGGCTCCAAATATCGAAGCCCACTCCATGGGGGAGCACTTTAAAAGTCTCAGCTCACTACATGTCTGAGCACATGTCAGAACTCATCAGGACACACCACTGCATGCAAGGTGTCTCCTTATAAAACATCGGTCTTCCCTAGTTGACCCGACTAGGGAATCAGATGACCTTGATGCGGCCAATCAGACGGGCCGTCTTGTTCGCTGAACTCCGCCTCCAATGTTGCACCTTTGAAGCAAGGACGAGGCAATCCGGAAACAGGGGGTTGACACTCTTTCCACGAAAGTCGGTGACCTGTTTCTTGCCCTCCGACGGTCAGCTTGCCCGGGTCGGGAGAATGGCCTTTGCACTAATCCCCGCATCTAACGAAGGGGGGCAAGCTTCGTGAGCTTCCTTGTCATCGCGTCCCAGCTGCATGGTGTTGCGCCGCGTCGCCAAGTAGGCGGCTGCTGATGAAGGGGGTGGCATCGGGGGGAAGCACGTAAAGAATGCGCACTGCCTAGTTGGGGCGCTTGTTTGCCTGTCTCGTCGGTGTCTGGCACTGTCGCCGTCTCGGTGACGCTCATGAAAGGGCCTGCCTCGATGGGAAACAATCAAAGAATGCGCCCGGCCGATTCGGGACGCAACAGTGCGTTGCTTCGCCATCAAGGGTCGGCTACGTGTCCTGAGTGGAAGAGGCGGCATTTTTAATTTTTTCGCAGGGAGGTGGAAACGTTTATTACCCTTTGTGATAAGGGTGTTTTGCATTTGGTCGCGCCCATTCCGCCTGCTAGCTTTTTTCTCTGCTTCGCGTCTTCTTTTCTTTCCGTTCATTTCACAGCGTTGCGATAATTATTCTCGCCTCTATATAACGTTCGTGTATTGCGCGCCTACTCTTCGCAGAGCGCTCGTCTGTATGTGTGCTTCGTTATCTAACACCCCCCCCCCCCTCCTTTTTTTTAAATTTTACCTTATCTGTTCCTCGACAGTTTCGGTCTGAGCAGTGCCTTATCTTTTTTTTTTTTTTTCACGCGTTGGAAGTGATGAGCTTGATAATTGAAGCTCAAGAAAGGTTCGCGTTGACGCCAGGTCACCAGCAGGTTTGAATAGAGCACAGCAAGAGCCTGCACGCGCCTGCTGAGCTGTAGGTGCCAGAGGTTTCTGACCGCTGTGCGCTATGCTTGTGCGGTGCCGTCTGGTGGTCGGATGTCTTTGGCGAGCTCTAAGAGAACCAACCTTTATAAACTGAACTAAATATTGTTTGTCTTACATTTGAATCCACGCATACCAGACGGCGAAGAAAAAGAAAACGACTCATTTGGTGACATTCGTTTCTACCGATAGAGAGAGAGAATATACTGAGTGAGTGAGTGAGTGAGTGAGTGAGTGAGTGAGTGAGTGAGTGAGTGAGTGAGTGAGTGAGTGTGTGAGTGTGTGAGTGTGTGAGTGTGTGAGTGTGTGAGTGAGTGAGTGAGTGAGTGAGTGAGTGAGTGTGTGAGTGTGTGAGTGAGTGAGTGAGTGAGTGAGTGAGTGAGTGAGTGAGTGAGTGAGTGAGTGAGTGAGTGAGTGAGTGAGTGAGTGAGTGAGTGAGTGTGTGAGTGTGTGAGTGAGTGAGTGAGTGAGTGAGTGAGTGAGCATCAAGTGGGTAGATGGGTGGAAGGGCAAAGGCGGGGGTGGGAGGGTTTCAATCGATTGATTCATCAGAATTAAGGGCGGGTATCCGCGCGAGTAAAACAACGACTGACTGAACTAACAAACTAGCTGTTAGCCATAGTATCGCAAGCAGTACCAGAGGAGTAGGAAAGTACAACACGCAGCTGCGCTTGCTGGCCGGCGCTGCCATGAATAGTATTAAACGTGGGCTGGTCTTCTCGAATAAATAAGGCTTATCCGCCGCGTGCAACCTAGTCTCTAACTAAAGCTAACGTAACGTAAGCAACGACCGGGAGCGTAAACGATGATCATGAAGATATCTTGAGGGGCACCCTTCGCGAATGAACGATAAAAACAAAATAATAAACGCCAAAAGGGCCGGCGAGATAATACAGCACGAGCAGCACCGCGTGGTCGAGCACCCAGGAAGTCGATGACCGCCTTTGTGCCTCACTCGAGTCACGAGGGAAAAAGAGCAGCCAGGGCGAGCGACCCCTTCAGCTATGAAAGGTCGGCGTCGTCGTGCCCAACAATACAAACACAAATAAACAAACAAAACGGTGTCACCTCGGTTCTCCTTTGTTCCCAGCGACCGCTTCTGCTTCGTCGTGTCTCATAGCGCGCATGCATTTGTGCGCATTCACGGTGGCTCCCGAGCGCCAAAGGTGCCAATTATGGCGGTGATTAATGCTTCGTAATTAATACTCCACACACACACACACTGAATTCGTCCCGTCCGCGGCTCTCTGCTCGCCTCTTCTCGGGGCGTCGTCGTTCGATCGCAATCTGGCGCCTCTCTGAAAGTTCGATGCTTTCCGGGTTCGGGCGCCGTGCTCTATGACGCTCCTCGGCTCGCGCGTCTAGACTCGCCGTGTATATTCTTACCAACGCACACCTCCTCACCACCACCACCACCACCACCTGCTGCTGCTGCTGCGCGCCCTGCGTTTATAATTTCTGCGCATTTTCGAGCTCCGATATTGCGCCTTCGATGCAGCGTGCGTCTCGCCGGTATTAAAGAGCAGGAAGCTCTCTCCAGAAGAAGCGTCGTTGTCGTCTCGGCAGGGTCCGCATAGCTTCCACGCGTGAGAAGTAGGTTCCGCGCGGAGACGTCTTCTTTTCGCCGAGAAGAATGGCTCGACTGATAGCGCGGAGCCAAAGGCTTGTTGTTACTGAGAACCCTTGCTGCCTGAATCACGCTGGAAGTGGCCGGCGTGTCTGGCGTTGCGTACGACATGCCAGCAGTTTCCTCGTTTTATTTAATAAGAGATCCCTTCTCGCCAGCTCCGTTGGCTCTTGAATAGGCGTGCACACGCTCTGCCGTGCACTATCGTCTATACTCTTCAAAAGCTGTATGGTCTCTGGTTGATGATACTACAACCCGCATAACTGCAACGATTCTTCAACATTATCGGTCAAATGTGGCCAATATGATACGTTAGGCAACACACCCGTGTCTAAAGAAAGAAGTAGTGTGCTGTATACATTGTGACTTATCTCGTCTGTAAAGGATGGAGGAATAATATATAACTGAATTGATGTTCTCTTTAAGAGTGGACGATACTGTACGCGAAGGGGGGGCTTAGTTATGCTCCCGTTATCACCACTTCTATAATAAAGGACTCAGTCAGGTCGTTCGGGCTTTGTGTCTAAACAAAAGAAATACAATTCCAGAGAGAATGGAGTTGTTTCAGATGGTAATCCTTGCCTTTGATGAAACGAACTGTTGACATCCCAGTTGCCCTGGCAACGAGATATCGTCGTTTTTTATAGTTCATAAGCTCGGTCTCGGGCGTCGAAAGTATTACGCGAGCTTCGCGAGGAAGGCAGCTATGCAATGTAAACGAGGTAGCGCAAGAGAACCGTTGTGTTATGCAGACAGTAGGCGCGTTACCATTAATTTTTCATTAGAAATCGACTGAAAACTCATCGCCTCAGTGAGTAACGGCCTTAGCATTCCTTCAATACGCGCCTCGCGCCTTTCCAAACCTATTTGTCATTACTGCATTTACATCGAGAATGGCCTGTTTTTTTTTTCTTTTTTCTTCCTACATCTCTTTCTATCCTTACTACATGCTCAGCTTTCAGTCGTTCAGCATGTGCCAAACACCAGAGACCGCATTATACCGCACTCCTCGAGGCGCCATATATCTCCCGCGTCCCTTAAGAACCATCAATAGGTGGAGGTCTCCGGTGGAGAACACGATATTGTGTATTCACTCGCAAATGGCTTCTTTCTTTCTCTTTCGTGTTTTTCTCCCTCTCTCTCTCTCTCTCTCTCTTCGTTCAGCGCAACGCCCGTTTTCTCGAATGATGCAAATGATACTGGGCACTATTAATCACCGAAGGACTCTACAACGCCTACTTCGTTTCAGTCTTCTCCCATCGCGCGGGCGCCCACGTAAAAGCAAAGAAACGCTGGAAAAGGAGCATTTACGACCTTCGGTATCTCGGTTTCAGAGACGGGCGTTTCTTTTTCGGCGCTATTGGAAGCTCGAGCGATGAAATATTGCTCCCGCTGGCTGCATCAGCACATGATAATTCGCGCGCCTGCTTTATTTTTTTAATTTATTTTGTTCACATTTTTTGTATGTCGTCTAATTCTGTTTTTCTGCATGTACAAAAACGGTGATTGCTGTAGAAGCTAGGAGAGAACCTTGCGCCCGTGCGAATCTATTTTCTCAACGACTTAAGTGTACGAAACGAGAGTATATAGATAAGCCAGTTTCGAAAAAAATGGCACGGACGTTTCGCTCCTAGTTAGTTCGCGAAATGACCACCTGCTAGTTGAGACGTCTTCACGCCGCGGGTGATACACAGAGTTCACGCTATTGTTACTCGGCGTTAGTACTTTTTTTTTTTTCGATCAGAGTCTAATCTTTTGAGAAGTGTGCACTCCTGTTCGTATACGTTACTATATATAGCCACCAGTAGTGATAAAACCCCAATTAAATTATTTACGGAATCTACTCTATCAGTCAATGCCAAACTTGCACGTTAGATTATGCGTTTTTAAACCTTGTCAATTCGCGCAGGACTGCGGTACGTGCCCCGAACGTTGACAAAATTTCGCTGTCTGTAGGGCAGTCCTAGAACCATGCGCCTTCTGCAGAGGGAAGATATCGATAGACCATCCCGATTGGCGCGTCATCCTGAAAGCATGTGATTGACCAACGCTAGCGATAAGTTCGCGGCACTGGTAGCATTAGACGTTTCGAAATCGGTTATGTTAATTCGTACAAATCGCGACACACCAAGGTCTTTGTTCTCAACATTCGTCGACGCACTCTGACGCATCGACGAATGTTCAACAGGTTCATCAACGGGTTCATCAACACATGATGCGTTCATTATTGATAGAAGTCAGTTACATATTTTCCAAATAGCGACACCGATATGAACTCGATTATCAGAATACTTTTTGTTCCACTCGGGGCCTAATTTGCAGACATCGAATTCTTTGGGATCTATACGAGGATGTGCGAATCACCGCTGGGCTTATTTCCGACATTATTCGGTGACCTGTTTCACAAATGCTCTGGAATCTACTTTTCTCTTGTTCTTTCCACTGGAGAGCTACTTTACAGACCTTGCAGCTTTCGAACGCCCTCTCGTGTGCTTTTTTTTTTTTTTTTTCTACCTCCATGCATTCTCGCAACAGCGGCTCTCTGTTCGCGATCCCCGCTGCGAAGAGATCTTGGGGCCGTCCATCATCTCCAGAACGCTCGCGTCGCGTGTCCGTGGTTGGTTGTTCGCGGTCACTTCGCTAGAGGCGCGAGGCGGGGGCCCAAGCCGGCCGATACACGAGTTTGCGAGTTCCAAGTCAAGTCAAGCCAAGCCCACCGTGGAGGATTGCGGGGGCCTCCATCTTGGGAGCTTTGGCGGCTTCAACGGCGGCTGCAATACGACGGTGCTCCGTATAGCTGCGCATTTCGACGTGCCGTGGTTCCTCCTTTACGCACAATAAACGCAATATAGGCTGCAGCGTTTTTGTTGCTACATTCGGGGTGCAGGTGGGAGTGGTTATGAACGCGGAGTTTGTTGACCCGCTTACGGAGTCAGGACGCTCGCGCGGACGCGTGTAATAATGGCGGTTGCGGGAGTTCGGGGGAGGTGGGGTACGTGGGGGTGTAGTTCATATAGCAGATTCCAGCGCGGCTTCCTCGTGTATATAGAGGCCCTCTGCGCCCGCCTATTTGCTTTCTTTTCTTTTTTTTTTCGTTTTCCTCCTGTTTTATGGCTCTTTTGTTAATTGCTATCTCGATTCCAGACTTACTCAGTCATCTGTCTTATCCCCATAGCTCTCCGCGCCCGTGTACGCGCTGTGCGTCGGCAAACCTTGATGCTGAATCGGCTCGAATTGGTGATGAGAAGATATCAAACTCGTTATGGCCGCCTCTATTGCCAAACGAGCCACCCCTTTTCTATCGTGTATACCGTGGTAAACCCAATAAGACCCGTCCCACATTAGTGCCGATTGAGTTCACATATAGTTCACATTCTCACTCTATAGAGATCGCCGTAGATTCCTTTTCACAGGTGCCAATGAGACGTTTCCGTAAGCGTTCGCGCACGTCAGCGCATAGCGTGGCCAGTAGTGTGCGCATGGAGTCAGGTGGAGGTCGTAAATGCCAGTTCATATAAGAGCCCCCTTCTATGCGGCGGAAGGCAGTTCCCGCTCGCTTAATTCTAAGTCAAACCGCAGAGGCTGTCCAGCCTAATTTTAAATGAGAAAAATGAGATAAACGACAGAATAATACGAGTTCACGGGCATCATTTGTCGCATTAATACACGCCAATGACGCCGTATACCTGCGGCTGGCTCCGAACCGCCGAAGCTTGCAGCCGCCACACCGCTCAGCAAAAGCCTTTCGCCAAAGGCAGGACGTCCCACCACCGCAAATGGGACGTTATTAGGCTTCCCCGCTTTGCCCTGCGGTGCTGGCGTGGCTGAGCGCGCGACATAGTGAATCCACCCTCATTTGCCCCCCTTCGCATATAGCGTCGGTATATATACGTGCCCTGCCTGCAGCGTGACCGTCGCCTTCGCGTGGTCGCGTGTTCTTCGGGCGATCTTTAATTGCTGCATTGCGGATAGCTCCACCCATGTATGTCGTCCCCGCGAGTGGCCGCATATACGTATAGGCAGGGCTCTGGGGCGCTACGGAAACGACTATGTGTCGATATGATAGCGCAAGCACGCAAGTATATGTTCGGTTATGCGACTATAAGAACGTCCGCTCTGAGAAGGCGAATCGAGGAGGGAAAGGGTTGACAGCCAAGGCAGCACCTAGTAACGTTGGGCAGCACGACGCTTCGGTGCGGAACAAGCCCGCTCCTTTCACGCCGGCGCCCTCGGCACATGCTCATTTTGCCCCGCTCATTTCGGGGGTCTTCCGCAATTAGCGACGTTTAATGATGCGCTCTCCCACTCTGTGCCCCGCTGTATAGGCTAGCCCGCGCAGCGAAGATGCAGGGATCGCATCGCGCTGGTATCAACGAAATCGTAATTGCGATCAGTTGCGCTGGGATATGGCTGTGCCCCCCCATACGTGTCTCTCTCTCTCTCTGCCAGTTGATGGCGTCGCGCTGTGGTCTGGCACGAAGGCGGACGCTGCATGTGGTGCGTGAGACGACGCGAATTGAGACGTCGTGCAGCAGTGAACGGCGATATGTCACGGAATGTTGCCGTGTGACGATTACTGCGGTATTTGGCTGACTGCTGTGACTTCCGTACATTTTTTTTTCTTTCGCTGTTTTGCATTCCTCCGGGCTGTATTTATCGTCGAGCCTTCGCCCTCGGGGCTCTCAAACTTAGTTTCAGTTTCAGCTTACTACTTGTATGGGGAAAAAGGCATATGGTAGTATTATATACGTATATAAGCACGGTATGCTGACGCATGCTTTGGTAGCTTGAAAGAAAGGTGAAGGCGGATCAGCTGGTCAGGGATATTTAGTTTGAGGCAGGTTTCTCTGTCAATCATTAAAAACATAGTTAAAATTTCAGCCGACATCCATCACAATGTTTCAAGTAGAAGGCCTGACTAAATGTTTGTCAAAACTGGTTCGGTACCTTTGGCCCCCTTCCAAGTTCTCGCACATTCCGCGATGGTAAGGCAACGTTCGATGGAGCAGTCAGCGTATATACCGCGGAATATACGCTGTGCCAACTTGCTTGAACGGCGTTATACCCAGTCGTTAGCTAACCGACTGTTTTAGCCGGTCGTTAACGACCACACTGACAATCAGTCGCTGCAAATTACGCTGGGCCACTTATAGCCTGAGCCTCGTAATACCTCGGCACTCTATCGAATTAGGCACGCCGCTAAAGCTCACCGGTAATCTACACTGGGAACAACCGTAGCCTAACTGCTCAGGGAAAGTAGAAATCTTCGGTCTTCGAACTGCTGTCCTGCGGGAAAGGAAAGAAAAAGAGGAAAGATGGCCTCAGGCCCGCTAACGACCAGAAAACGCTCGCGCTATCCTTTGTTCGAACTATCGGCGCACTTGTTCTTTCTCATCCGCGTTCTGGTCCCTGTCGTCGCACAATCACGTGTTGGTCTTCCCAGTCCGTTTAATGAGGTGTCATTACAAAAGGTCGTGATTACGCTACGGGAGGAAGAGAGCGCATAGCGGCGGTGTCTTTGGAACCGGGCGAGCCTTGGTCCCGTGAGAATGCGGGCACGACTATACGCGCGCCGATCCTTTACAGCCTCTGAGTTGCCCTGGCTGCTGGGTCCGTGGTGCCCGGCGACGTGGTGGTGGTGGTGCTCGGCTATCGTATTCTTGTTTCTCGTTAGACCCACGAATCCTCCCTGTTCCACGTTCGCCCTTTACCCCCCTCCCGGAGACGCATTACAGAGAGAGAGCGGCGATATTTGCGCGCACATCGTCTTTATGTATATTCTCGCAGTGCCCGCGAGTTCAACGTGAGATATACTATATGCATTTGTTTGTATTGTGCTTCCTGGCGTGGGCTGCGAGCTGCGTGGCGCTCCTGATAGGGGGAGCGTGGGCGACCTCTCACCCCTGTGTCTGCGGCGCTCAATTTGTGTGGGATGGCTGTGCAAATGCGGGTGGTATAGTTTTTCGTGCTCTAAAAAAGATTGTCTGTTTCCTTTCGGAACGACCGGACGGTGTCTCCGCGTGGACGCATAGGTCTCTTCCGTAACGAAGCAAAGCGCAACCAAAAATGGACGACGATGACCTCTCGGAAACCCTTAGCGTGCGAGGCGGAGGATAATCGCTCGCGCGTATACGGTGATCACATATCGGGCGTGAGTGCATTTGGAATGCGACGTCGTTCTTTATGTGGCTTTTGAGTCAGTGGCAATGCTATATGCGGTTTGGAGCAGTGTGCAAGAGGTTTTCGTATATTTCTGTTTTGTAAGTATACCCGGTGTTTGACATTAGGACGACAGCGTTGGTCTTGCTGCACTTTCAGCGGTTGAACATAAAAAAGCATATCGTGCGAGTGCCATACATTTGTAACTCACGCTAGACACGTGCACATCGCTCAAAAGAAAGAACGTGGGCTGCCCCCGCCTCGCGGATTCGGCATATAGTGGATGCATACAAGTGACAGGAACAAATATCGAGTCTGTATGTAATAGCGTATGCAGCCAGTCGCCAGTTGTGCTGTCGTTATACCCCTGTTCAGCACCTCAAAACAACCTGTCCTGGACGCCTCGACGGCCCTTCTTGTTTCGCCGTGCGCGGAGCTCGTATAAAACAGCTGCTGACAGGCTCAGTGTTCTTATTCTTTGCTTTCTTATTTGCGCAGGGCCGACAGCAAGTAACGCGCTGGCCAGACGGCGGACATGACGTCGGAAGCCGCCTGCCGGCCGCCCAGCAGTGCCTTCAAGCTGAACGCCATCTGCGAGAAGCTCGCCCGCAGCTCGGACCCGGAAGATCTGGCTGCCGCCATGGCAGCGGGCGGAGACGACGCCTGCGCCGACGAGGCGCCCGACGACCTGTGTTCGCCGCGGGCGCCGCCCCCTCCTCTCCGGGACCCATCGGAAGAGGACGACCTCGATGACGATAGGCCGCAAGCTGCCTTGAACGGGGCCTTAACGGACGACAACTCGGACGACAACGAAGCGGACGACGACGCGCCGCAGGAACCCTTGGTCGCCGTCAGCACAGCCGCCACCTCCTCGATGCCCACGGGCACTGCCTTCAGCGAAGTGCCTTGTCCCTGGCCGGACACTGATAGTGCCTTGGACGGACGCATGCGCAACAAGAGGAAGAACTTCCAGCCAAAGAACATCGCCGCCGCCGTGTTCGCCGACTCGGACGAAGAAGACGAGGAGGATGACGACGAGGACGAGCGGGAGGACGCCTCGCAGAGCACGCAGCCGCCGCCTCCTCTGCTACTGCCGTCGGTGGCGGACTCCGCCCAGGACGACGACGGCGACGACGAGGACGACGACGGCGCCCTCTCGCCCTCGGCGTGCTTCAAGGAAGCCGCCGCGTCCTCAGTGACGACGCCTCCTCCGCCAGTGCCGACAACTTGCTCGGAAAGTGGTGTTCCCGGCGCAGTTCGCGAGGAAGGACCCCTGGACCTCAGTGACTGTGGCTCGACGCGCCGCAAATTGCAGCAGCCCGTCAAACGGGTGCTGTTCAACAGTAGCGCGATATCCGCGGAAGGCGGGGGCCTGGTTTTGCCGAGGCTCTCCAGCTTTTCAGAGGCCGTGGTGGACCTCAGTGGTGGTACTGGTGGTGGTGGTGGTGGGGGTCGCAGGAGCGAGGACGACGACGATGAGGGGCCGACCTCCGCTGCGGAAGACGGCAGGTCGTCCGCGTCCTTGCCGTCTCCTCTGCGCCTGCAGGCGCCCTGTAACGAACCCCCTGTGACCGCGGGCGGTGGCTCGTCGCCTTTTGTTGGCGGCTCGCGGCAGCATCACCTTCATCATCATCATCACCATCATCATCAGCACCAACAGCTACCGCCTCATCAGCATCAGCATCAACAGTCGCACCCACCGCAACAGCAGCAGCAACAGCAGCAGCAGCAGCAGCAGCAGCAGCAACAACCTCCAGTTCAACACCATCAGCACCGAGCTGCTGACGCTAGCCTTATGAAGGACTATGCGGAAAACACGATGAAGGAACTGTTGAGCATGTACGGACTGCACGATGTGGTCGAGTCGATAACGAAGCACGTGCCTCTGCATCACTTCTCCTCCGGTGAGTGATACTTAAGTTTTGTTTCTCTTAAAGTTCGTGGACAGCGCACTCAGTCAAGAGAACCACGTTACTCGTTGCTATTTTTTTATACCTAAAGCACAAATTGAGAGCGTAGCTGCCAAGTTACGTGAACGCAATCTACATTATCCTGCAAACTGGATTGCACCAGAATCAAATTTACTTGTGCAATCACACAGATCGCTCATTCCTATGCTGTTTTTATGGACATCCCGGGCTTATCTATACAAAAGATCACTTTCTTTCTTTAATTATCAGTGAGCTGCAAACTGCCGGTATACATTATCTTGTGTCCCACTGAGCCACTAATAGGTTAGGCCTTAACCAACCGAAATAAGTAGGTATCGTAATTATCTCAGAATGTGACGCTGTAGCTCTGCGTTCGCATAAATAAGCAGTGGTTTTCTGAAGCACAGGGGTAAAAAGCAAAAATAAAATGAAGCAAATGAAAGAACTGAACGTTTAACTGCTCAGAAAACGCTGAACAACTGCATCTATCGGGACATTCGCTCTCTTCACGTCTTTCGTTGATATCTCTCTCTCATGGATTCTGTCTTCCGTTCATGGGCAGCATATGCGCGTGGCAATTACCACTCTTGCAGCCGTATAGCCTGTTCCTTTCTTCTCTTCGTGAAACAGCCGTTGTAGTAACGTTTGTTCCTTTTATTTCTTAATATCTCGCCCCAATCTGTGGCCATACGCCTTGCGACCGGAAGACGTTTACCGTGTTCTGTATACCCTCCTAACCGGTGCGGCGCGTACGCGCGATGATGATGGATTCTGATGGATGGCTGACGATCGTGGATCACGAACGCGACCTCGTTCGCACTGCTTCCTTACAGCGTTTTATCTCATTGTTTTCTATTTCGTCCGTACTTGATCGTTAATACTTTCTTCGTTCGCGCGTCTGCTGATATGAGCAGCCAGCAGTCCTCTTCGAGCCACAGCGTATATACCTTTTGAAGTCTCACGCTTCGGTGCCAGACCAACTCGAGCTAGGCGCAAAGTTTTGAGCTAAATGGTAGAATAGGTGACGAAGTGGCACGCTCCGATTACTTCCCCGCTCTCGAACGGCCCCGAGATCGTGGGAAACACGCGGTGAGATATATAGCCTTGAGAGGAAAAACGTGAGCCACGAGAAGTGAACTTCGAGAGCAAGTTGAGATCGCGTGGCCGGCGGCGTATGGGCATACAGAAGGTCGATCGTTCTCTTGGTTGCCTACAGGGGCTCCCATATATCTCGGCTGCTGGAGGTGCCAGAATGTTACGATAAGCAAAGAGGGGGGTGTCAGTTTTATTTATGCGCAAGAAATGGGCGCCGACACCTTATCGGCCACGTATACTACCATACGCACTGGCAGTGCGAAATTGCGTATACATTATAATCTCCATATGGCGAAGATACAGATTCAGAGAGCAGCTTGTTTCGTGCACGAAATCCGGAAGAGCGCCAAAATATTCAGCTGATAATGCGGCTATAATATACATGGCTCAAATTTAAGCCGGGATTTTCGTGCTCCGACTCTGTTTGGGGTTTCGTTGTCTGTACTTTCACGACAAGCTGCCTCTGTGCTTTACCTTTTTTATTAGTCTATTTGTTCGTTTATCTTTATTTACGACTGCGCAGTCGATACCCCGCCGCAAGCTCCGGCAACACTAGAAAACCTTCGCTCGGTGGTGGCATGCATGCGCTCTCTGCCTGCATGCGTATACAGTAAAGCCACATTAGGCAGCTTCGAAGGGATATACCGTCATTCCACAATATGTGCGTGAAATCAGTAATTGTGTTGTGCGCCGGTCTGCAGAGTGTATAATAACTATACCATAGTTCCCTTTTACGTCGCACGTATATAGGCCGCCTTCACCGCGCCCCTCTTATATACAATTCGTCGGCCTGCACTATCATTTCCTTACTTCAGCTTTCTCGGCGCATTTCTGGACATGGTATATACTCGGAAGAGAGTGACGCCGTTGCTGCTGGCGCTGCTCACAATAGTGGCACGCCGCCAAGCGGACGCTCAACGCTTGTGCGAAAGGATTTGGCACCGAACGTGTCGATACATCCGATATATAAGGCAGCCTCCGCAGTGGAGAAAGCGATCAATTGCAGATATTGCGCTTGTAGGCTCGATTCTCCTATACGAGACGGACGCTTTAAGGTTTCGTGAATGCGATGAGAAGGTTAAAAAAAATAAAGAACAGAGAGCAACTGCGCTACTACACATTTAATACTTTTGTCGCTCGAGATGGTATAGTCTAAATTATTCCGCACCTCTTGGGACACTGCATCCCTGATTGGCCGCGTGCTTTGCTATAAGCGCAGCTCCGGTGCGTGCGTAACCAGGCCGGCCTCTGCAGCAGTTTTTTTTTTTTTTTTTTTTTCAAGCACTGCCCGAACTGCGTGCGCGCAAGCACCTTCGCTCGCAAGCAACGAAGCGGACCATATAGCATGCACATGGACACCCTAATTAGCTCGCGGATCGAGTTGGCGATAAAAAGCGCCGAATTCCCCGCGCGCGGGGCATTGTAATTTGTGTCCGGCACCGTTAATAACAAGGAGAAGGCGTCCTATCGTGAGTATACGGCGCCGGGAACGCCGCCAACAGGCACCGCGTGATCGCCGAGAGAGAGCTGGTTCGATAGCGCGACCCTCTTCTTTGTATTGGGAGCCCCGTTTCGCAAGGTTTCCGAGCTGCAGCGAGCGGAGCGTTTTTTCGTTCGTGCACGCGCACGCACGCGGCGGCGTATAAGGTGCGAGAAGCTCGGCGCGCTCCCATGTAAACGATCTTTCGCACGCGCGCTCCCGCGGCATCAGCGGCGAATCGCATGCGCCCCCGTATGTATACGAGCTGCCGCGCAAGCGACTGACCTGCAGCTGCCTGAAAGAGGTGGCGATGATTACCATAATAGTTGTCTCGCTCGCGAATGGTTCAATTTGTACAGCAGCAGCAGCAGCAGCGGCGGCGGCGACGGCTTCTCAGGGACGAAGAGGCATGCGAAGAATATACAAGACTCAGACACTGCCGTCATCAACCCCCTATACTACCCACAGAACACTATATATACACTTTGGTTAAGATTGAACCTCGGAGACGAAGCGAATGTGCATATAAACCTCCAAAACTAATCGGTGCGTGTGTAAAACCCACAATTATCTGCCTTTCTACTTCTGCTGAGGCTTACGTTTCACTCTAGGGGGCTAATTGTGGGTGATTCAAGCGTTAACGTAACGTTTACTACGCATCTGTTTCTCCTGGTTCTAAACTTCGCTCGACGCAGAAGCATCTGTCACTTATTTTCTACTTGGCCTACGCTCACAGAGTTCGCCCACCGTTTCGAAGCCCCTTCTCGCGACTCCACAGCTGTCACCAAGGATCATGTAGTGTGGGATCCCCGTGCAACGTTTGGTGCGCCCATGTCTATTTGAGGCATCGCAGTTGGTTCAGTCGGGGCACTTTCTTAAGTCTCGACACTTCAGAAATTCCTCAAGGCCACGTGACTGTATACTACGCTATGGCTTCTAAACTTTTGGCAAGGACTGTGCGCGAGCGGGAAAAAGAATGTGAAACTATACGTTGCATACGCGTAGCACCGTGCCCTCCCCCCCCCCCCTCCCCTCGTCCTTTTCCGGCAAGCTCGTTTTCATCCGATCCTCCATTTCGATCAGTCTCGTCGGATCTCGGCTTCGCGGACAGGTTAAGCGATGCGGCGAACGACCTGCCCCTCAACCTGCGCATTCCAGGACGCAGCCGAATACAAAAGGTCTCGAGCGAAAGCCCGCTTGAAGAGAGAAAGTGTGTAATGCCGCGAGCAAGGTGCAAAGTCAGGCGCTCCGCGCACGTTGCAGACGTCCGCCAGACGTGCACCGACGGAAAAGGCCAGACGAGGCCCGAGATGCGAGGAACAAGGGGGTTAGGGTGTAGCAACAAGGCAATACACACGCACACGCAAGCTCGCGCGAAACAGAAAGCGTCGTTCAAGATATACAGATGGGCGGGTTATACCCCCCCCCCCCTCCCTCACACGACGCCACTGGGGGGCCGTTGCCGCCGCTGTGGGGATCGGCCATGCATATGCATGGTGAGGGGAGCGCGGAATCCTAGCTCGTGCGGTTTTGGGGTAAACAGGCGTCGTCGCCACTTAGCAGCATCGCTGTGGAAGGAGAGACACGTTGCGTCTGCATGCATCGCGCGCAGGGTGCGCTTCGAGTATAGTCACGTGACTAACTTCGGGGCTGTTTGTGCCGCCCTCTGCAGAATCGGCTTACCCCTTGCGCCCTTCGGACCGAGCTATATAACTCTTGCCCACTGAGAGAAGGCATGATGCCGGGAGCCAATTATTTTCGGGGAACTCGGCAGATAGAATAATTACATGGAAATGGGCGCCGGGGATTCGGTCGCTGACTGGCGATTTTCGACGGCTCTCAGCGCGCGCACGGCCGTCACCACCCTCGGAACAAAATGCATCTGGCACTCCTTCTTTACACGTGTGCGCGTTCCTGAGCTTGTATGCGCGTTCCTGAGCTTGTATGCGATACGCATACGCGCCGCATAAATGTTTGCACACGCGCGCAGCATTTGTTCCACTGTCTGAAGAAACAGCGCGCAAATCTCGCACTGTTGATGAGCGTAGTCGATCTTGCTTCCCTTACTTTGGGCTGTTTGCGTGTGCGCGATAACAATAGAGCATTGTGTGCTCTTGTCTAAATAACGAATCCAGTCTCATCTCAGTGAGCGCCTCTGCCTGTTGCCGTCACTTTCGACACTCAGTCAACCTAGCTCACTAATAATTTCGATTAGATAACAGACGTCAACATTATCTTACCTGTCGCTCCACTCCCCCCTCCTCTGTCACTTGCTATCTCGTCCAGGATTCAGTACCAGCTACGCACCTGCTACGCCACCTATGAAGATGTCATACTAGACGCTTCGCGTTGACTATCGCCTATTCATAAGTACATATAGGATCATGAAACTTGAACCAAACAGCCGATTTCAAAACTCAGTGGCCGTTTGTCACTCGGGCCGTACCGGCACACCTATGTTTTCAGCCGTGCCTGCATACTTGAAGATATGCCGGCTACTTTGGCTGAAGTGCTCCGGGCACGAATGACAGTAAAGAATGAATTACAACACCTGGTACCCTTTATTGCGACGCAATGAAATTGCTCTACAGAAGTCGTTAGACTCGCTGGATGGCACGGGTAAAGCAACAACATCGTGAATCATCGGCAAAGAGCCGAGGTACGTGTAATCGGTCGTTCCTGTAACAAAGAGCAAAAATCGACGCGACACGACCAATGCCAATGACACTCCTGATAGCCTCGTTACCAGTGCTTCTTTGATGCGACGATATCTTGCTGCTATATGCAAGCCCGTTCCGTTCTCCTTCCCTCTTATTTGATTGCTATATCTATTGCTTCCAATTATAATTTTCCTCTTTCGGTATCTTATGTACCACTGTAGATCACTGTAATCAGCCGAGCACTGATAGTAAATTAAATAGACGTAGCTCGCTAGCGCAACTGTACCACTTTAGTTTGCTTATTGTGAACATTACTAAGCAAAACCGGCTGTCTTACATGCTACGGAAGCATCTCGCACTCTCAGCACTTAACTGCTGCGCTTACGAGATCATCATGCTAATGGCTTGCGTAATAAACGGCGTAACGTCAAAACATAACTCATGGCGCAGCCAATTCGTGTCGTATTTAAATTGGTCCCGGTTAGGAGATTGTTGAAGTACCACACGGAGGGTAATAAAACTCAGCGAATGTCTTTCCTTGCATATGCATACACCTTGCTGATTGCGCACTGCTCGGGGATACTTGATCATATAGGTGGAAAAAAAAAAGAACGTACGATTTACAATGCGATATCCCTTCCAAAGCCCTACACCGAACTTAGTTATCTCTGCAGCACTGATCCTTTGAAGGAAACCGGCGCGTGGTGTTTCCTTTTCTGTTTCCATCGGCGGCAAAGAAAAGATGACGCATGCGCACGTTTGTGCGCCTTTTCGTATACACTGTTCAATGCCGACATGCTGGCGTCATTTTTCCTGACCGAGGCGTGAGAAAGGCGACACGTGGACGGCACGAAATCGCACTTCGCTGCTCTTTCGGCTTTGTTTAATATTTCTCCTCACTGCAGTCGTTTACCCGGAGCAGTGGCAACAGTAGTAACAACGCGGCGGAATGTTTCGCGCGTCTTAATTGGCGGGTCGGCCAATTGGAAACCGACCCCGGTGCACGGCCAAGCGCAATGCTGCAACGCCTCGCTCTGTTACGCTGTTCGGCCCCCTCCGCCGCCTCGGGCTATTACAAGTGTTCGCGTCGGGGGCCAAGACGAAATATGAGAAACCGGCGGCTCCGAACGATTTCGCGTTTTCCCGTCTTTTTCTTTCTTTTATCTATTTCGTTGTGTTCTAACGCGAAGTACCACTATATGCCGTGCCCGTTCCGTCTATATAAAGGCCCGCAGCCGAGCGAATGAGAGCCAAATTATCGTAGATATATTTTTTTTTCTTTATCCTCGCCTGTGTCATTCCTGGGGCTCTTCGCCAGATGCCTGCGTCTCTCTCCTTTTCGAGCCTGCTCCGCGGAAAGGTTACGCTTCTTTTTCTTCTTCTTCTTGTTCTTCTTCCTTTTATTTTTTTCTTTATTTGCGTCACGTATTCCCCTACGGGAGCATCGGTCGACACCGCATTATGCTCCTCCTTAGTTTCGACGTTTAGTACTACGCGAAGTATATTTCGCGTCTCTTTGAGAATCCTCTTCTGCCTTGCCGGCGCGACCCCCACCTCCTCGCCGTCTCCGTCAGAAAATGACACATAATTGGTCGTCGTCGCTCGCTGCGGAGCAAGTTTCTCTCGCAAAACTAGTCGTAATACGCGAATACATGGCCCGCCGGTCTATTTCTCTCTCTCTCTCTTTCTCCCCGCGAATGTACAGAGTTCAAAAAAAGCCAACTGGAAATAGAAGAAGGAGATAGAAAAAAAAAAAACAGACGCGAGGCGAGTGGTAGCGCGGTGTATAGCGAAGAGGGGCAGTTGTAGAATGCAAGCGGGGATGGATGTGGCCCGAAATGAGGAAGAACACGCTTTAATGCCACCGAGCCAGGCTCCCAAATTGTTCGAGGTCAGGGAAAAAGAAGCGACCAAGGAACGGAGGCGTGCAGCAAAGAAGAGAAGTGGAAGAAAGAAATTGTACTCAAAGTGCCGTTTTAGTTCTCGCTGCCGAGCGGCGCTCTGACGTGGCTTTGTTTCTCAGACTGTAATAGAAGAGACCTCGCTCTCTGTCGCTCGCCGGAGGTTTGCAAAGGGCGCGGGGCACTTATGGTGTGGTGCTGGGAGGTCGACTGCCCTTGCTTCTTCTGCTTCATCTCGGTTTCGGCTTCCCACTGAGCGCCGTCGCATACGCGCCAGTGTCAGCCATGGCGAGGACGGCTGAAATGTGCCGTCCTCACGCGAAGCTCCCGTGCCGGAGTCGCCAATCTGCGTCCACTTTGGCTGCGGGCTGTAATGGAAATCCTAGGGGACAGCCATAGCTTGCCGCTCAGCGCAGAGCATGCGACAATTTGGCCTCGGAAGAAGCGTGCGTGCTAGGTTATTTCCCAAGAGTTTCATCGTCGGCGCTTTTATTTTTATTTATTTTGTTATTCGCGAAGTTGCCACGCCTCCTACGCCACAGGTACGGGTTCAGAGGATGCGCCTGTATGGTGATTTTCTTAAAAAAAAAAAAAGTTTGGAATGCACCGGGCCTGCATCAATCGGCAGAGTGTGCTTGGGTGGTCATTTCTTCTCGCTTTTGGAGCATAAAACTTGCACAGACAGCAAAGTGTCTCGTTTATTTTCTTCGGCGTCCGTTTTGCTGGCTTTTATCTTTTGTGTTTCCCCCATCGTAGAGTTCATGATCTTCGTGCGTGGGCTAGCAGCCTCAAAACGGTAGCATACCAGTGTGGTATGCTCACGCTTTGCTGGTATGATAACACAACCGTCGTGTCAAGCCTGGAACATATTCCATCGATAACGTAACGCTGGCCCTCACTTAGACTTTACTATTTGCCCATTCCATACATTCGTATGCTACGAAGATATTTAGGTACAAGGAAAAAGAGCAGAGAACTTCGGTTACACACCGTCCTATATTACGTAGCCAGAAGTTATGGCGGCTTCTTGCTTAATATTTGTTGAGTTCGTCACATTAGTTCCCACATTTTAAGCAGTTATGTCTCTTTCCAACTTAAGTATCCTTTCTGAATTTTCTTTGAGTAGTCTGCGTTTTCAACGTTCGTCTTATTTCCCCTCTCATTACTTGTATAGTCTCGTATTTCGTTGAGAGCGAGTTTCACGACGAAGGCACATGATCTGGATACGCATATAAACATTCCGTGCCTCATCCTGAACATGTACCTGCACAGTTATGACAGTGATCCGAGCAAACAGGCCCCGCCTCCACCTTTCAATCACCCTGCATAAACGTCTTCTGCATGCGCGCGTATTCGTACGCGGCATCGATACGTTCGGTTTCCCTCTCTGACCGCAGCCTTTGTTGCTTCGGCCTGGCCTGCGCTCAACGCCCGTTCCCTGACATCTCCAAACTCAGAGTAGCGAGGCGGGCTAAGGGCGATCGTTTCCCATGTCAGCGTCTGTCATTGCAGCTGCGGATAGCTTCGGATGTGCAGTATTTTTATTTTTCTAGGCATTGCCCAATCTTCCTATCCTCCGGTCGTCCCCCTCGGTCCACCTTCTCTTCATCCTCAGATTATTGTAGGTATATGCGAGCCGTCACGTCTCTCTTGGAACTGTCATTTGCATTTTTTTTTCGGCAACGGTGGTTAATTTTGTTATTCGCTTCCTTCTCTTTATACGTATTTATCTTTCTCGACAACCCACCTGCCATCGACCTGTGCGCGCGAGACAGTCAGAGCAACGAAGCCAGACAAAGCGGCAGGTTAAAAAAAAGAAAAAAAGGAAAAAGGAGGAACAAACGGCAAGTTGTTGCGCTGCCCGGCAGCTGACACGAAGATCAACTAGGAAGAAAACAGTGCCGGAACATGAGGAAGAGGAGGAAAACAGAGCGCTAGCTAGGCGTCCCAAGTAGCAATGAGAGAATGACGAAATAGCCGGGGAGGGGGGGGTTGATTCCACATCCACACGGAGAACAGCGGGAGTGCGGTGTAGAAGCGAGCATAAAAGAAGGTTATTTCTCGAGCATAACCGCGGGAGCGACCGCGAAAGAGCGCCCTGGACGCCCTCTCCACTGGCGCTTCCAAAATCACCGCGAATTCGCAGGTGCCCCCGTATGCCCTTCCGCAGTCACCTCCCTTCTTCTCCAACTCGACTCCGTCCCCTCCGCCCTGCATGCGCGACGGTAGAAGCAAGGCACCTGTGCTGTAATGAGCCAGCCGTGCCACCAAGTGGCGTTGGTTCTCGTCGGCGTTGCTACAAAAGAAGTAGGAAGAAAACGGCGACGACGACGATGACGACGATTCGCGTGAGGAGATGGCGGAAGAAGCAGCAAAATGCCGTGAGAAAGAAAGCGATTAAAGAGCTGGTGGTCGAGAGAGGGAGAGGGTAACAGCTGTGGCTTTTGCTCTTCCACGTGAATTAGAAATTAGACAGAGAGAAAGCGAGAAAGAGGGGGGATGCGTTCTGTTCCCTAGCGTGTTTCATTTCTTTTCGTCTTCTTTGCGATCGTCTTTTTTTTTTTTTCGCGGAAAGCGCTTTTCTACTCTGCACACGTTTTCTTCGGGGGAATCATAATAGGACTCGCGAAACGCCGTCGAAATGGGCGAAAAGAAGTCGTCTGGGATCATCGCCGCTCATTTTCTTCTTTATGTGGTATATACACACTCTCCGCGCCCGTGTGCGTGAGTGCTTCTGGTAGAGTATAGCAGCTTTGATATGCACGCACGCACACAGGCAGGCAGGCACGCGGCTCTCTCCGTGGTGTGGGCGCAAGCGGGCGCAAGCACGCGCAATCTGCGATGGAAAACGAGGTAGATGAGTGGCGCAGGTTATATACGACAGAAGACGCTCAAATGAGGATGAACCTGGGCTACAGGGTGGGAAGGAGACGGGCGACGGCGGCGGCAAAATGGTGCGCGCGCGGGTGAACTGGATGAAGCAAAAAGGATGACAGAAAGAAAAAGAGGGAGAAGAAGAAATCCTTAGGAAGAAGCTACTTTTGAAAAGGCGTAATTTGGGTGGCTTGGATAAGAGAGGCTGACGATGGCGAAGGGCCAGCGTGAAAGCAAGAAAGAGAGAAAGAATGAAAGAAAGGAAAAGATAGCTAGGAAAGAACGAAAGAACTGTGATCTTTAGCTACTCATCTTTTTGTTCACTCGCATCATTCCTCCCAGGCGCTAGAGGAGTTACGCAGCTGCCGCCTCCAGCCGCGCCTCGAGGCAAAGGGTCAGGCGGCCATGGATGGCCAAGAACTTCGCCTCCTTCCTTCTCTCTCTCTACTATGCTTATTATTTTAGCATCTTCTTTTTCTCTTCATCTTCTTCTTTCAGTGCTTCTTCGCGCGTCGCTGGAAACGATGCTGCTCCTCTTTTTTTTTTTTTCTTCGCTCGTCTCCCGCCGACGACACTTATTCCATTTAACTTTTTTCCCCCGCACTCCTTACAACTCACCTGTGTTTTTAGCCGGGGTTGCACAATGCGGCTCTTTTTTCTCGGCGGCGACCTCTCGCGTTGTTTCCTTTACCTGTTTCGTCCCGGCCCCGTCCTTTGCAGTCACCTCCGCCGCGCTTCTGTGAGGCGTCATTGTGGCGTGGCGTGGCTCGCGCACCAAGGTGCCGCTGACGACGGTTCAACGCCGGCGCGCGGCGGTCGTTGACTGCGACGACCCTTGCCTTTTTCGTGTCTCTTCGGGCTTCGCCACTGTCGCTCCTTTTGTTTTCCCGCAGTTGCTGAAACGAAAGAAAATAAAATTTTTCGTAGCCGAGCGTAATTTACGCGCTCACGTAAGCTATTTCCTTCTCTCCTGAGCGGCTTTTTCTATTTTTTTTTAAAGGTCCCACGCAGCCTGGTATGCCCGCTTATTATTTGCCCGTTCTGCGAGTCGCGTTCTAAATAATGTCCCACGCCATAATGGTGCATCTCTGCTTACTTGAAGCTAGAATTTAGCGATGTCACTTTTCATTCCGCGAACATGGGGAGGCATCTTCCTTGGGACTGTTCAAAACCCTAAATACACCCCCCACCCACCCACCTTTCGTTTCCACAAACCAAACTCCATGCGTATCGTTATTTTCAGTCACAAGATTTCTTTGCGGGATGCTTAGCTGGGACTTACAATTTCTCACATCTTTCTGCCATTTGGCTTTTTTTTTCAACTTACGAGTAAAGGCTCCTTGACTCATAACAACGCCTTTAGATATATACTTGTGTACACACGTGCGTGGTGCGTGTACTTTCTTAACGCTGTATAATTCTCTCATTTAAGCTTACTTGCGTCAGCGTGCGCGTTCTTGTTGGGATCACAAAACTGCGCTTCTTGCTAACGCCACAGAGGGTGCCATCGTTTAACCTGCATTTTCTCTCTGTGGGCCCCGGATACTAATTTCCATACATATTATGAGCGCGCTGGCAAAGTGGGCGCGGGCGAGCTAGAATGCATATATTTGGGCCAGCTGAATTTTAAGGCAACCTCTTAATCAACATTCTTTGTCCGCTGCCGACGTGGTCGCCGCTTGTAGACGTATTCGTGCCGCATACTGCGCCAACTATATCGGGAATGACTTTGATCGACAAGGGTGGTTTAATTGTTGTAGCGCGCTGTGTATATGCAGGCTGCGCAACTTAATCACTTGCAGCGGCTTCTTCGGGTGTTTGAGATCGTTATTTTTTTTTCTGCCGCCGAGGTTTCAACTACCAAGCTGTTGGGACCGTAGCCGCCAGTATCTGTGCGTGAAATATGCGGTGAGCCTTGTGGAGCACTTTGTATTTTTTGCTCAGTTTTAACGTGAAAATCAGTAATTGAGGTGACGGTGCCTCTGAACAGTGCAGTGAATATATAGGCCCAATTAAAGGCGACCGAAAACGGTTCCCCCAGTTTGCCAATGCCCAACCATGGAGTATACATATAGCCTCATGCATGAGTGCGACGTACAGAGCAACGCAGAACGAAGGAAGAGCAGGGTCTGAGCTGACTGCGTAGATCACGACTAAGGATTTGCTATTAATCAGATAGATAGATAGATAGATAGATAGATAGATAGATAGATAGATAGATAGATAGATAGATAGATAGATAGATAGATAGATAGATAGATAGATAGATAGATAGATAGATAGATAGATAGATAGATAGATAGATAGATAGATAGATAGATAGATAGATAGATAGATAGATAGATAGATAGATAGATTAATAGATAGATAGATAGATAGATAGATAGATAGATAGATAGATAGATAGATAGAATGAATGAATGAATGAATGAATGAATGAATGAATGAATGAATGAATGAATGAATGAATGAATGAATGAATGAATGAATGAATGAACAGGAAGTGTACACCGGTGAAAGGGCCTCGTGCCTCTTGCTCATCACTGGGGAGATATTTCTGAAAAGCGCTCCGATTTAATTTGCGTCGACTCTTTCAGAGTAACTGCGTTTGGACGTAAAACGAACCTAAAGCTGTTCAATGCGTCGCATACGCACGCATAGAAAAGCCCAATAGGGCACGTCTGGTGCAACAGCTGCACATGAGAAGAATGAAAAAGAGAAGAAAAATAATTGCCCGCTCTGCTGACCGTATTTTCTCCACGTTCAACGTGTGGCCTGCTCGATAACAGTGACAACCGCTGTCAGCGGCCTTTTGCTTTTTTTTTTTTTTTCTCGGCCACAGAATTCGGCCTCGCTTCGTGAATGCATATTGGGGCGCCACTCGTTATAATGATCGACAAGTGCGAGGCCCGAAATAGTTTGCTTTGCGCCTCTGGGAGAGTTCGCGTAATTAGTTTGTCTCCAGCCATCACTCGCTAATAGCTTACGGAGCCTACGGAGCCCATATTTCGCGGGAACGCTTCGGCGCTATAGAGCTACATGAATTCTTATAGATATGTATGAAAGGCCTGTAAAAAAAAGTTACACGTTCGTTGACATAGCGTGCGGCAATGCTTACTGCAGACGGGACACGTGCTTGTGAAATCCAAACGTCCACGTTACAAGGACCCTAAATGTAGACACTAAAACACTATACTCGATGGCAAAGCACTCTTCCAAAACATTTGCCCGCCTTTCGAGGAATAGGTTAAATATCACAGCTCAGCCGTTTTGGATTTCGCGACCATCCCACAATAACGACGATCTCGCTGAGCCGTTAGGGATTTGGCTGCATTTTCGCCGTATTGAGGGTTTTGTGCAAGAAAGCTCTACGAAAATTGCCTTTTGCGAGTGTTTAATGTAACCCTTTTCCTTCACTATAAACTAAATTAGCCTCTAGCAAGCGCTGCCAAAATCTATGACGTCATGCGTAACCTCTGCAGGAAATTCAAGATGGCTTCGACCCCTGTCTTTAATTATTGCGTCTCTAGTCTGGCATATGATGTCATCGCTCGAGGCAATATTGACCTACCAGCAATTTCAGAAATTGTAGTCTGCCAAGGTAGCCTAACTATAGCATTTCTCTCTTGGATCTCTATAAACAACGCTTCTCCCTAACTGTTAGAATGTTCACTGTTTTCTCCTTCCATAGCCATGCACCAGGTCATAGATATATACTCGTTGCCAACCATATGTGCGTGTTTACGGGGTATTGCGTGAATTTCTTCCTCAGTGAGTTACGGAAGTGTGTTTTGTCGTTCACTTCACATTGAGGAAGCTCAAGGAAGTAACGTCAGTCAAAACATATTTCGCCACTCTTTAGCGACTTCCTGGTCGTTTAGCCAGCAACCTCTCACGCCGCAAGACAATAACAAATCGATGATTTTCATACCGCGGGTCATATTGAATGGACGACAAAAGCACCCTGGACGTCACGGAAGCGTATACGTTCGACTTCCTATATAGTGGAGGACGGTTCCGTACGCCACTGATTGATTCGCTGCGAGACAAAGGGTTTTAGAGAAAGAGCACGAGCTCAAGCCTTACTTATGACTCGCCTTACGGAGCCCACCACATTAACTTGGGAAGCAGTCAAAAGAATTCACGCGCTTGCTTGCTTGCTTGCTTACAGCGTGACCGCTTGCCGCATGTAATATCTCATATTGCATCGCCAATGTATTTTTTTTTTTTTTACGAGTTGTAAGTTACTCGTCCAGGTTTTTTTTTTCCGCTCGCTTCTTGTCCTCTATAAAGTGGGACGTGAGAAGGGTGAAACCTGGTCACGCCGAGTGTATACACAAGCCGTGATGCAGGAAGTCGATTTCTCCGAAACGTCTTTCGTTTACTTGGCAGGAAACCGTCGTCGTCAAGCGTGGGTTCAGATCTCTCTGGAAGCCGAGCGAACGATTCACGCTTTCTGAGAGGAAGGCAAGAAAGGAACAAAAGAAACGAAGTTAGCTCCAACAATTAGGCCCCGCGCGCGTGGCGGTGAGAGTGAATCGGAACAATGGAAGTTCCTCTTGTCATCGGTTCATTCATCATCAACCACAAGGCGGAAAGCAAGCGCTGATGTTGCAATCACGACCGCCGCAAGGTTACAAACCTAGCGTTTGTGATATGTGTGGGTCCGTGTGCGCGCGCTGCAGCGCGTGCGCGCTTCTCGACCCTAAGAGAACGAACGCTAAGGACTTCTGTGGGAGGCAAGTGCGGAAAATTGGTTTTTAATCTTGGACCGATCTAACCCGGCGTCAGCTGGCCTGCGCGAGCTTGCTAACGCGCCGACCGCCGGTCTGTATGCAGACACGGCCAAGCTCATTAGAGTCTTCGTCCGATTAGCGCGTAATGGACGACTTTGCGCTGCTTATTAGTCGCTTTTAGTGAGGGATATATAGTTAACCTCCTTTACGCGTTCCAGTGACACTTCCGTCCTAGTTTTTGTTCCTACGTTCCAAGGGAGTGCGTAGGTCTGATTTTTCGCGCCGCGCAAACCAATTTTGATCCGCCTTAACGACCTTGGTTTGATATAGTATGCTCGATAGGGGGGTTTCCTTAAGCCCTGCTTCCAGTTTAAATTAAAAAATAATTGCAAGAAGAATACTATACAGATGAAACAGAGGTAAACAGTATTGAGGTTGCAAGCCAACGAGATAAAATAACGTAGAGAAATAATCGATTCCTGGCTTCTCCAACCCCCCGTGCGAATTGTGCATGCGTCGTTCACGCAGCCGTGATAAATTTCAGTTCGCAGCTATTTTCACCCTGGTCGTTCCCGTTCACAACGGATATTGCTGCAGTGGCTGTGAACATCCAAGAGTTACCAATTTTTCTGAATGTATACAAACTCCGTTTGCTGCAGAAACTGATTGTCCCAACCTGTCCAATTTGCGACAGTTCTCGAACAGTTCTCGAAGACTGTCTCCTGCTGGGTCTTCGGATTACAGTATGTACTAAATGAAATGAAATAAAATAAAAATCTATCACCCCCTCCCCCCACAACCATGTACCACCCCCTCCCCCTCCTAACATCTTTACTCTGATGTTGCACAAGCCCGTAGAGTTATTGGACTTATCAGAGAATACGAGAATTTTCAGAAATGGAGTTCAATAGAGGGCAAACGATTGCTTCGACGTGAAGAAGCTGCCAGATGTCTCCATTGTTTTTACAACGTAGGACCGCATCTTTGTACAGAGGTGGCCCGCAAGCCACGTGTGATCGCTTTATCACAAGCGAACCACTTGTATAAGTGAGAAGTAAGAGAATATGGCGTAAGTCCCTGGCGCATGCATACACTACGATGCCTCGAGAGAGTGCTGACTTTTCAGTTTAGAACAGGAATGTCGTTTTGCTGGATCGCCTTGCCACATCACGATCGCTGAGGTGTGAGAATAAAAATTTTAAAATATAAAGGAAAGACTAATGAATCCCGCGCGCGTGTTAGATTGTTCGCTTGCATATAGGCCTTCTCTCTACTTAATCCGCGTTGCGTGCTTCGAGCGTTCTCTCTCTGGTCGTCGCATGGCGAGAATTAGTTGCTGCGAAGGCGAACTGAAGCCGGTCAGAGGGAGAGAGATATGAGTATAAAATAACAAAGATAAAAAGTTAAACGCTGCGCTCGGTGGGAACGCGTGCTTTCGATTCTGTTCAGGTTTGGTAATATCGATATGCGTTTTCAATTCGAGGTTGCTCTTTTGGAATTCCCTTTTCTTTTTTTCTTTTGAAAGAAGTTCTTTTTCCTTTTGCATGAAACGTTCGCTCGGCAAAGCGCCCCCGTAGTGATAACGAATGAAGGTCTTCCATATAGCGACAGTGCTCGTAGCAAAACCCACGACTGCGGGGAAGTATTACAAGTCGGGGAATAAAAAAAAAAGTATCTAGAGCTTCTGCTCAAGCACAGCCACGGTTTTGTCGCGTATACACGCATACAAGAGCTGGATTCCGTCAAGGGGGAAGCAAAGATGCATATCAGTAATTAAAGGAGGCGAAGAACGCCATTACAGATTCCGGACAGATATGCGTTGGACAGAGAAAGAACAGCGATTTTAAAAAATGCAATGGCAAAAGATAAAGAGACCGAATACGGTGGAAAATAGAGGCGGTATGGAGGGCGGCGAGTCGGAAGCCTGTAGAAAGGCGACACGAATTCCCAGAAAACGCAGAAAGAAAAGCGCCGTAGTTTCGATTTAGATTCTTTCTTTCATTCTTTCTTTCTTTCTATATCGATTCACATTTGTTTAATCTCTCTGGCGAGTCGCGACCGCGGAGTGTCCACTCATGGCAAGTTGCCGTAGCACCTTGGGATTGAATTCGAGGTAAAGCTCGGACGATAGGAGCAAGAGTGGAGCCGAGAAAGATTAGAAAGTGTAAAAAGTACTGCGTACTGCAGGAGGCGCTCGCTGCGGAAGTCTCGTAAGTAATAAATAATGGAACAACTAAATAAGAAAAGATGTGAGATGGTCGGGGCGAAAGAAAGGAAGGGATTTGGAGCTACGCACCGGGATGACCAAGAATATGGCGACGGCAGATGTTCACTGCACCGGGGGCTGCAGTGGTCTGTCTGTCTGACTCGTGTTTGTGTGTGTGCGTGCGTGCGTGTTAGTGCATGAGAGATAGAAGGAGAGAAGGGTGAAGCTAGTACATGACACTGTATGCGTGCAGTCCCGAACAAGCACTTCATTTCTTGCTGCAGAATGTTGGAGAGAAAGCAGTGCATCCCAGCCGATTTCGATTAAGGCCACTGTAAAGGAAGAAGCGATTCGGCAACAGGCGCAGAGTTGAGAAAACTTCTTTTTCGAACTCACGCTGGCCTTCCTTTTTTTTTCTCTCTCTCTCTTCTTCGGTGAGACGCGCTCGTTTCAATGCTAATAACATTACTTTTTCGAGCCCGACAAGGAAAGGTCGCTTCTCGGACGAGGAGGAGTCGTGCAAGCGCAGGAAACCAGATGACCTGTGGTGCTGCAGTCCCTCGCATTTTTATTAGCTTACGGCGGAGAGGACTGCGACCGCTTGTATGGGCGCGCCCGTGAGTTTATATTATGGAAGGCCCCCGTTCTTCTTTTTCTTTTCTACTTTTGTTTACTTTTTTTTTCTGCCTTGCTTTCACGTGGCCTGTTATTTCTTGCCTAGGAAGTGTTTTCTTGGTTGTTTCGTGCCCAAGCCCTGGGAAAAGCGCGCGTTTAGTGCCGTTCTGCGTTATGAATGTGCGCTGATTTCCTCCCCGAAGTGGCTCGGTTCCCTCGTTATTATTTTTAGAGCCACGGGTGCGTATGAGAACGCCTCTTCTCTGTGGGTGCTAGCGGGCGAGCAGGAGGGTGATCAACTGCCCGCATGTATGCCAGACCACGCGGGCCGGAAAGTCGTCGCGGGGAGTGGTGGTGATGCCGCAGGTGGTGCTATAGGTTGATTTTCCTTTATTTAATGAGCGCCATGCTCCCCCCATCCGCCCCTTTTATATTTCTTTTCTTTACGTCGATGTCCCTGTATACAGAGCTCTCGCGAGATGTATGCATGCCACAACTTCCCTTTGTTTATAAAGAATTTATATCGCTCCTAGTTCTTATGCGTGTCCTATAAACGGTTTGTTTATACGCGTGTATTGTACACATGTATCCTGTAATCCAAATTCTCCATCAAAGGCAAATATTGTGAAGTGATTGCAGCTATTTGTGCGGGGCTGTAAACCGCTGCGACGTAGTGACTCTCTCTCTTCATTCTTTTCCTTTATATCTCTTACTTCACTTTCTTTCTTTTTTCTTGGAACTGAGAGAAATGGAGTATCCGAGGTATTTTGTTCCTCAATCTCCCCACAACAGGTCCATTTATAACAAGGCACGGTAGGAACATCCCATAGCGCAGCTCTGCGTGCTAATTAATGGCGTGCACCTGTCCCAGTTTTGGCGCGCGCTCGAGGTAATTAACCTCTGTTTCTGCCTCGAAAGTTGGGGGAATTCCGGGCTTAGAAGAACTTGAACGATAAGCGAAGACAACCACCGAAAATGTGCTGCATATAAAGATTGCGGAATCGGGTTTGTTGCTGGTATACTGCTTTGTTGACTGAAGCGCAAGCACACAAATGAGAAAGTGACAGCTGGTATTTGGTGCACTCTAGTGTCCCAGCTCTGTCAATTTGTCGTTTGCGCGTTTGCATTGTAATCACAACCAGGACGTGGTGTGTGTGTGTGTGTGTGTGTGTGCGTGTGCGTGTGCGTGTGCGTGTGCGTGCGCGTGCGCGTGCGTGCGTGCGAATTTTTATCTTATCGCTTTATTAATCGCCCGTTGCAGCCCATTCGTTAGGGTGTTTCGAGGAGGAACTGTCACAAGGAGCGTGACCACCTATGGACACACCGCGTGCCTTATTCCGTGCACATATGCCCGTTAGCTTGGGTCTTCCTTTTCCCCTCCATTCCCATATGCCCGTCCCTATAGGCGTAGGGTAGCCAACCGTACGTATATCAATTTAACATGCCGGTCCTGCCGTTTTTCTTCTTCTTGTATCTCTTTTCAACAGGAAGCAATAGTGCAATTCATTATAGTGCAATTTATAAATAAGTTGGCGCAATATTTACAGCAGCGTCATTTCTGTTAAGAGTTAGCATAATCACTCTGCAGTAGGTGGGATATTCCCCTACTACGGCATCTTACTGTTTTTTGCGACTTTGCCTTTTTCTTTTCGTATTTAGGTTATTTTATGACGCATGAAATATACGCTAATCTATAAAGAAAATGAATGCTCTAATATTGAGAATATTTGCTTTTTAGTTTCGCTGTCTTCCTCCCAGTGTGCTTCGTTGCTGCAGGAGCCAAAGTGTAGCTGAGATCCATTTAGACGTCGCCCGAACGCATACCTCGCAGCCATCACGGCAGACCACGGCGCGAGGCCAGAGACACGCGTTCCAGAACTGTCGGCCAATCCTTGAGGGATGTGCGTCGTCCTTTCCCACAGTGACTGTAGTACATACCGCGGGCGCTCTCTCGCGGTCGCACGTGCACAACAAACACGCACACAGCATATAGCGACGATCGTGGATATGGGTTAAACACATGCATTCTTTTTTGCTCTCCTCTCCTTCCTTCTCCTCCATTTTTGTTTCTTTCTCGCCTTTCCCATGCCCAACCGAGTCCCTTCGCACCGACACGGTCATTAGGGGCAGCCTCTTAATGCAAACCGCTTCTCGCGCGATCGCAGTCGCCGCAGCGAAGGCGAACAACTCTTACGCGCACACCTTCGGTTTTATTTATTACGATTTCTTTTTTCTCTTTTTTTAACACTGGCCGCACACCAACGCCGTCTCAGTGGTAGCAAAAAGTTGGAAGTGATTTTACAAGACTGTGCTCACGTATTCCTTACTTTCTTTTCCTTTTTTTTTTCTTTTTTCAAACTTCTCATTCTTCCTTTTTTTTCCCTTTCTTTCTTTGTTGCTTTCTTATTCTGCACTTTCTTTACGGAAACTGCGACGTTTTTCTTTCTTTTTTTCTTCCTTTCATTTTTTTCCTTCCATCCATCTCTCTTTAATTCCTACCTTTCTTTACTTGTTGCTTCTTTCTTTCTTTCTTTCTTTCTTTCTTTCTTTCTTTCTTTCTTTCTTTCTCTTATCTTATCTTTCTTTCCTTCTTAACTCATACAGTTCACTTCGACTGCTGCGCGCCACATGCCTAGATCGCGTCGTCGTTCCCTTCGCTGCTGCTATGCGTATAAACTCGCGTTCTCCGCTGCTGCTGTAATTGTAGCAACTCTGCATGCATATTTCATGCGCGGCGCCTGTGGGCTCTGGCCGGAACTGGCACGGTATCGAGAATCGTATTAAATTCGCGCGCGGCTCCGGGGAGGAAAAGCTCGCGAGCCTCAAATTATTGCCCCTGCATGCAGCAGCGCGCTTTTGTTCTTCCGTCCATTTTCCCTCCATTTATGCGCGAGCCTTTCCACGCGGGCCCACACATGCACTCTGAATTTACGATACTTGTAGTTTTCCTCTCTCTCTCTCTCTCCACTTTCTTTCCTTCTTTCTTCTTTTTGGGACGGCTCAACTCCGGCTTGTACGGATTTTTTCTCTCTCTCTCTCTTTTTTACATCTGAGCCGTATTTCTGCCGCTCGCGCGTTCAGGCTCCCGGACGCGTTTTATTAATTCCGGCGTTTATTCATATTATTTCTCCTCGCCATCTTTTTCTTAATTCTTATTCAGCCTCTTCCACTTCTTCGTACTCTTAATCTTCTTCCCAAATCTTTTTTCTGTTTTCCTGGACCGCCTCTTCTTTCACATTTGAGCTGTTTCCCGGCGTGTTCACGATCCCGGACGGCCTTTATTAATTCACGAGTTTTAGCTTAGTACTTGTTATGTATTTCTTTATTTCTCCTCCTCGATCGTATACGTATGGTTATTCTCCTTTCGTTTTCTTTTTTATCGCCTTCTTCCTTCGTGAAAAATGCGCGCGCCAGTATATTTCTATCGCCGAGGTGCCTCGAAACGAGTTCCAAGTGTTAGTCTCCGGCAGTTTATGGTCCTCGTTATGCTTTCGGAGTAGCACGCCTATATAAGCTGTAGAGAAGAAAAAAAAAACGAAAAAAAAAACTAGAGAGAATAACGAAATAAAAGCGAAATATACACGTAGGTGGCTGCTTCGTAGAGGCGGCATAAACAGAAGACATCGCTAAGCAATTTCTCGTGAGAAATGGCCGCTTTGGCGCATATATGTATACGCGTGTTGAGAGAGAGGGAGAGGAGATCGACTGTCGTGACCAATGTTTTTTTCCCCAGCTCGCTCCCTCAAGAAAAGAAGCCAAGACGGGCTAAACTCAGAGAAAAATAGAAGGCAAGGAGAAAAAAAAAAGAAAGCGGCAGGTCCTGGCCTTATACGTATCTCGCGCGTGTATTTCTCATATTCCTTGTTCGTGCACTTTTCTTTCTCTCACTCTCTCTCTCTCTCTCTCTCTTGTATGTTATAGCACTAGAAAAAAGAAAAACACCTGTAGGGTTTGATTTTCCCTTCTCGAACTTCCTCGGATGGCACACACCGCTTAGATTTCTTTAGTAATTTTTTACTATGCTTCCTTGTGGAAAAAAAATAAAATGGTGAGGTCCTGTCTCCGCATTTATTATCTTTCAATTCTGTTAATTCTTCGAGCCTATTAACATTCCCGGACCTCGTTTGCTTCACGCCTGATCTTCCTGTACACCGTCGTCCGCGTAGAAACAGGACGAAGTCGAAAAAAAAAAAAAAGATAAGAAATAAGGAGATAGAGAGTGGAAAATAAAGCTGCGCGAAGGAGGAAGCGAAGAGGAAAGACGGGGATAAACGAAAAGAAGATTAAAGAAAAAAGAAAGCGTCGAAGAAATAGAAAAAGGACAGATATGTATGAGGCGCCTAATTTTATTACGACCTTTTCCCGGGCGCCGCGATGATTTAAATCCTGCGCGTGACGTCACATTTCTGTGTTATTTCCTTCGTAATTTTTTTTTCGCTGTCTCTCGGCCTGTAGTATACATCCGCGGCAGGCGCCGCACAGCGCTTTTCCTTCGTGACGCGCTAACGGCCATCGCGGTTTTATATGCGCTCGTCGGTTGTGCAAACGATTTATACAAGCAGTTGTGTTCGACGGGAGAACGAGTTTTCGCGGAGACGCCACATATAGGGAACGGTTTTTATCCCCCCCCCCCCCCCCCTCCTCCATTCCTTTACCTCGCTTCACATACTGCAGGAGCTCGTATGCGATTGAGCGTGTGTGTGGCTAGAAGATATGACGCGGTTCTGTTTAATTCAACAACCGGCCGCATCGCGCCAAGCGATAATGAGGTATAGCAGCGCCCATGAGAAGCCAAGTTCATCCACAGTAAACAAACTCGTTTCGATCTCCGGCACTCTCTGTAGTAAATCGTGATTGAGGAATCTTTATTAGATCGCCTGTCTTTCGTCCCAGAACGTTTTTTTTTTTTCTTTTTTTTTTCTGTGGCGAAGTTACATGCACTCGATTTGCATTATTGATAAAGACGAGGCGCCAAGGCTTACTTTTACCGCGCGACGTAAACGCGTGAAATTCGCTGTTGTAAATTAAGTGCGCTGCTTTGGAGGTTATGTAGCCGAGAGAGAGAGAGAGAGAGATAAAAAAAAGAGGAAAAGTGGTAGTACAGGCCATTCCCAACGCCGGGACTCGATCGTGCTTGACCACTGGGGTGTGTGTGCACTTGCGTGTCTCTCGCAAGAGCTTATGTTGGTCCAATTGAGTCAAGAATAACAAGTTTGGCTTTTGCGGAATGAAAGATACAGAGAGAAATTTAGCAGGTCTGCATGAAAACGCTTCGTGGGTATACACCAAGAAGAGCTTCAGCCGAGAGCGCTAGCCTTGAAATGCCGCATGTAATTTCAAACGCAATATTTAACTGATTCATGCTGGAGTCAAAAGAGAAATAACTAAACTTTTCAGACGTATTCATAAGAGCCGCCAGGAACTTAGAGAAGGCTCTCCATCGGATGCAGCGTTGCCTTTTCGCTATTTGATTATGGGTTTTAGGATTTTACCGCATACTATTGAATACTGTTATGGATCCAAAACTATCCACGTAAGCTAAACATCCAGATCACGCAGTCAAACTATATCGCATTACAATGTGCCGTAATAAAAAAAAGCGCTCTTTTTCACCAGCCTTCGCCACTGACGTCATCAAATTTAACATCATCAGTCGGAAACGCGCACTGACGAATGCTGCATACTGTAGACAACCAAATTTGCGTAGAGACACATTAATATGATGATGGTGATGACGATGATGATGTACTTTCGGCGAACGATTTATACAATGCGCGAGAAATGTCACCTCCCCTCTCCTTTCTATACGGTTCGCCCAATATTTGGCCGTGTTATCTATTATCGGCAAATTACTTCGGAATTTGACAAATATAGTTGAAAACGCGAATTGCCAAAGTCGCGAATAAAATCAATTTATACATTCGTTATACGAGTGGCGAAATGATGCTTCTCCTTGAAGTGCCAGCGTTAGAAGACCTACATGTTCATGTCTTTCGCGCTGTGCCTGCCGGCGAAGCATCGCCATCGCCCGTGCGCTTATGATGGAAGTCAGTTCACCAACACGCACATCATCAAGGAACGCCGGGCAAGTGAGTTCATTCGCCACAGCAGCCGAACCCCATCGAAACATTACGGAGAAACCAGTGGGTGGGATATTGTCCTCAATGCAGAGTCGGCGATCGTCCGACGATTCGCTCTTCCGCGCTCAGCCATTCATTTCCGGCTTCGGGCGCTATCCTCTTTCGATTTCTGCGGTGGTCCCGTTTGCACGCGTGGCAATAAGTTCGGTCCTACATCGCAAATCAATTGTCCCTCTCGCAACCCGCCCGGCCCCCACAAGAAGGAACTGAACGCTGGTTTATGTGTACAGTGTTTCATAACCGTGACGTGCACCAGGTCGTGGCTGCATGCATGGAAGAAGGTTTCGGAACGGCCAACGGTGCGCCAGAAAAAAAAGAAAACAAAGAAAAACTGGAGTATTCTATACGGATGCCAATCTTCGTAGCTACCTCCCCGACATTAGCAAGAACGCTTGCGGTGGCATTACAGAGGGGCGGCGAGCAAACGGCAAAGAAAAAAAAATTGGCTGGACGGGGCAGAGACGCGGAGGACACTGCAATCGCTTAGCGCGACCGGCGCCTATGCCTCGACTCGCGTAATTCCTATGGGTGGTCCCGGCGACATTATTTACTCGCGACTGTGTTGGTTGTGTGTTTCGTACCTACAGGTACTTTGGACCGAGAACGGTTTTGCATGCGGCGAGTCGGGAAATTGCGAGGAAAAAACGACAGCCTATACAGCAGGACTGCAGTGACCGCCTCCCGTGTATATATACTATATAAGAGAGGCTTTGCGCTCAATGACTCCGTGCTTCGTGTGTGCCCGCCGGGCCTTGTCCTCCTAAGCAAGGCACGCTTATTAAGGGTGGGTCGCCGAGGAAGTAACCACAGTCTAACCCGCACTGGTAACCGCCTCCTACATTTCTCGCGCCTTCTTATGGATTCCTCGTTGACAGTGGCGCTGTATAGCTGTGCACTGTCGTGCGCCTGCGCAGAACGAGGACTCATTCCCGGAAAGAAAAAAAATAAAGAGGTCCCGTTTCGCTCACGTGATGTCCGCGAATGGAACGTTAATCAAACGCAGCCTATACTTGTGCATTATTCATGATATGCTTACCCTACCAAAAAAGAGAAAAACTACTGCGAAGGGCCTATAGATTTAGCGGTGTACTTTAATCAGGTTCACGACGCGTGACCTCTATATATGCATGGGCCAGGAGTCCCGGATCATAAATAGAGGTCACGGCAAGGATCTATAGAAAAAAAGATCTTAAATTAACGACGCGAGATTTAATGATTATATCCTTCGATGTATAGCGAGTACACCCACTGTCCGATGGCGTGCTTACTCAGAATGTGCCGTTCTATAGTTGCTCGCAATCTGAATTCGGGGAAAACTGCGCGAAGGTCCTTCGACAGCTTGTTACGTTCCCTACAAGAACATAACGACTCGTAAAACGCGGCACGCCCTGTTATCGACCAAGTGGTACCACGTCCGGCTGGGACGCCGTGGTATATAGCGTACATTACCGCTTTAACGTATACACGCGCCTCCCCCTCTCTGTTGACGCCCGAAAAGCAATATAAGGGCACTGTTAAACATGCGTATAGCAACGGCACGAAGATGGCGAAAGCGGTTCCCCTCTGGAAGTAAACCCCGCTCCCATTATAAATAAAGTCGTGTGCATCGTAATTAACTGAAAAGAAATGAGGAAGAAAAAAAGGGAAAAAAGGAAAAAAAGAGAGAAAGAAACAGAACCGGGATTATATAGCGAGCGATGTGAAGAGTGACGCCAACGTCGCATGGGCAACACGTCGCGCAGCAGCCTGCAGGCTTGCATGGTAAACACGACGTCGTTGCCTTCTCACTGCTGCTGCTGCTAGTGCGGCCCCTGGACTGCGTAGCCGGGCGTTCCCGTTTAATAATAATTTAACGAGCCATTAACCCCCTCCCTGTACGCGCCGCCTGTCTGGCTTTATTAATCCTTCAAGAAATTTTGTTCGTCCTCCTCCACGGTCGCTCCCTGCGCCACTGTGCACGAACGCGCTCGCACGGAACCGTGCACAACGCGCGCACACAGGAATGCGGCACGTTCGTGGAGTCACGGTAGCCGCGACCTGCCGTCGCTACCTCGTCTCCATTTACTATACAGCGCCTCGGTTTTGGTTTTTGTGCGCCGCGTGCGCGTGTCTGTCCGTTTGTATATAGCGTGCATGCTGCCCTACGTGGAGATCGCTGCGGCCCAACGATCTCGTGCTTTTCGTGAGCCCCCGAAGCGCTCGAGGGAAGCAAAGGTGCCAATGTGCATATAGCAACCTCGCTCTCTCTCTCTCTCTCTCTCTCTCTCTCTCTCTCTCTCTCAAGTACGAACCTCTTTTTTAGGGTGCCCCGGCGCCTCGCCTCCTCATATTTTTCTCGGGCCACCGTGGCTTCGTATATACAGCTGCGGTGATGTGCTTTGCAAGCCAACAGCATCTCCCCGGCGTGTATTCGACGACAGCGCGGTGGCAGGCAGTTCGTGCGTGCGCGCGCGGCTCCCAAGGGCCACGCGTGATCTAGCTGCCGGGCAGCTCTATCCGATGGCCCGCCGCTGGGCCGGCTTGGCCTGGCCCCGCGGAGGGACTTCAGTGTGGCGCTGACGTTGCTTCTGAGACACCCCCGGAGGAGCCACAGCGCCAAACAGCTCCTCCGTCCTTTCCTATATACGCGTGTGTGCGTGCGCGCTCACGGGGCAGGAAATAGAAAAGTAGCGGTTACCGGCGGCAGCCTCCTACAATCACTCGATACGCGCGCGCTGGCCGCGCAACCACGTGGTGGTTGGTGGCGGTGCCGCCGGGCTGCGGGGTCAGTTTTGCTTCATGATGCGCGCGCGCGCGCGCCCCCGGTCTTTGCTGCTGCATGTTGCCGCCGCCGCCTCTCGTTCCTTTCTTTATGCGCTTCTGCCTGACGTCCGCTCTTTTTTGGCCATTTCTGTAGGAGGGTGGGAGAGGGCTGGCTAGAGCCACCGAGGAGTGAGCTATAGCCACTATAGCCTGCTTTATTATTTCCTCGCCATCTCGTGTTCCCTTCACGAGCGGCCGCGCGTTTATAGACTTTCTTATTTCGTTTCCTTCTTTTCCGACCAGATGTTGCTGTTCTTTCTTTCTTTCCGCTTTGCTTTTTTCTCTTTTTTTGCGATGGGAGGACCTCTCAGCGCTATAACGTCGGGATGCTGCCGCTGCTTTTCTGGCCCCGTCTGCTGTGTACAGTGGCGCGCGAGCGCGCGAACCCGCGTGCCCGTAGGGACAGGAAGGTCAATTTTGTTGGTGAGGCCCGCCGCGGCTGGTGCGACCGATGCTTTGGCGTTCGAGGCAAATGAGGAAGTCCTCCGGGAAGGGGACTATTTATTACGGGCTCTCCGCGGATCGTGCCGCCGCCGCGCGTTCAAGCCTGCGCCAGAGCTGCTGGCCGCGTGTGTGTTTGTGTGTCGTGTGTGCGTGTTGGACGAGAGCGCTGCGGCTGTGTTTCATCCCGCGGGCCTCCGCCGCCGTGGCTACTGTGCGTCCTGCTGACACCGCCCTTCCCCTTAGTAGTGGCTTCCGCACTCTCTCTCTCTCTCTCGCTTGTTAGCCTCTTTTCTTTCTTTAGTTTATTTCATTTCCCGCATTTGCCTTTTCTCTATAAGGTTCGCGCTCCTGAACTTTGGCGGCGTTCCGCGGCTCTTAAGCGAGCAGGAAGAGCAGTTTTCTGTAGAAAACAAAAAAATTAAAGTGATCAGTTGTGTCGAGGCTAGCTGGCGCAATTTTCTTACCCCCTGTGTACACACACACACACACACGCACACTCCTGTCGCGGTCTTCGTGCAGTTCCTATAGACGCCGTCGCCCACCCTGTTTCCCTTCGCGTCCTGTCTTACGCGTCCCTCATATGTTCTCGCCAAGGGACACTTTGTCTCTACCAGAGTCTGCACGCGCAGCCAGAGACAAGTGGCGATGAGAGTAGAAGAAAGAGTAAGGTGCGGCCGTTGATGGGACCAAGTGCGAGGGGGGTTTTGGAGAGACCAAGGGGGCCCAGTTGATGTTCGAAGGGGACAAACGAAGCTCGCGCGCAAGGGGGCCTCGTGTCTTGGTAGAGAAGCAGCCGCGGATTTATGGAAACGAAAATACGAGCTATTTATCACGTCCTCCGAACCGTGAGACAAATGAGCGGTCTCGTCGTGTCAGCTTGTACCGACGGAAGAGCGCGTTTGCTGCAGAGAAGCCGCGTTTACAGGGAAAATAAATAGTGCTTCATCGTCGGTCCACGTCGTCGTTAGGGAGAGAAAAATAAATAAATAGATACATGCAGCATTCCACCTGTATTTTAGTAGCAAGCAGCAGCCTTTCGGTGCTTACGAAAGTCTTGGCCGGTCGTACACGGTTATCTGTGGAACTAAGGGTCGCGGAACAGGAGCAAGTTATAGCGCGTTTTACGGTGTGAACACGTCCTGCTCGCTTGCCGTAGTCGTCGTCATTGTTGTGGTTGTTGTTGTTCTTCTTCTTTTGACTTGATAATGTGACGCGTACTACAATTACAATTTATACTGGGTCTTCACTTAAATTACAGCCCTGTTGTAGCAAGTGCGCTAACCTGGTCAACCGTTTTCAGGAATTCGCAGCAGGGTGATCTATGCTTGAAGGAACCCTTGTGATATAGTTACACGCTCCGTGGGCGCCTGCGGCGTGTGTTAGTGTATACCTTAATGCTTTCGTGCATTCAGTGTTGCTCTTGTTTTCGTTTGGTAATTTGTTTGCCTGCTTGCAGCGTTACCTTAATGATAGTAAGTTTGGGATAGCCGGCTGCACGAAACTGGCTGCATAATAACCGGATGCATCTAGATTTGAGTACATGCCCCAAGTGTTCAAAACCATTTTGCAGCTTTCCACTATACAGCGTCTGTCATAGCTATTATTATTATTATTATTATTAGTATTAGTAGTATTAGTAGTAGTAGTAGTAGTAGTAGTAGTAGTAGTAGTAGTAGTAGTAGTAGTAGTAGTAGTAGTAGTAGTAGTAGTAGTCGCCAGGCGGCGCTGCACCACGAAATACACGTGCGCGTGCGCTCTACATTTATACGCTCGCAAAAACTGGCCTGATAGGGGTGACGTGTACCTAATTGCGCAGATACGCGGAAAGCAAACGTAAACAGCTAGGTTACAACAGCACGCGGCCCGCTGCGACGTAGTTATATCTCTCATTCCAAACATAGCCGGCAAGACGAAAATATGCGTACGGGTCGCAGGTGTTCCCACAAACTGGGAGAATCCGCTTTATGAGCTGCTCTATATACGAGCAGCCCCATGGCGTGCAAAACTGAAATGAATAGGTACAGTTGAGCCTAAAAGTAAAGAAAGAAAGGCGCGAGATTATCAGACTTCGGCGATTCCTCGGGCCTTGAGCTCATCCAGCAGTGGATGCAAGCTCTCACGCACTGACGTCGCTATCTTCTCAAGAACGACTACTAAAAGAAGCAACGATCTTCGTGAGCTATACAGTATTCAGTGGTTAGAGCGTCCGCTGCTCCCAACGGCACAATTGCCCCGTGACCGCGTGGGTTCGATTCGTGGGTCGGTGGTGGTCGAAGTTTTGGGTTTGTTCGGTCGTTTGGCGAAGGGCGAAGCCGACGATGGGGAAGTGTCCTGCCCACGAAGAGGTATCGGAAACGACGGAGAGATGAGGATGATCGTTAAAGTTATCATCACCATCTTCTTCTCTTCTTAACGGCAAACTTAGTTTCGAGTTTTTAACTGCTGTCGCAGTAAAACTGAGCCTTTCACAAGGCACACGAATAGTAAGCAGTTAGCCAGGGATTAAGAATTAAGCAAATGCCGCATGCAAGAAAACCTTCGTTCACGACTGTCTGCGTTGGCGAGCCCCGACATGCGGAAAGGCTATGCGGTGGCGAGCAAGTCCCTGACTCTGCGCGATTAATGCGTCCCTCGTTCGAAACAAAAAGAAATAAGCAAGAGAGACAGCGGTGGAATCGCGAGGTTAGACCTATTCTGCATTTATTACCGTGGGAAACGCCAGTGTGTCCCCGCGCGCGTTAACGCGATACCCGCTCTCGTTTCCATTCCGCTCGCGTTTCGCATGCGTAAGTTGCTCGCGTGTTTCCTCGCGTTCGGGCCGTCATCGCTTATGCAGCTGACGGCGCTTAATGTGACGTGTTTTTCTCCGCGTGCGTTGCGCAATCGACGCTTCCTGCAAATTCGCGAACGCGTGTTGTGCTTCAGGTTGCGCCTGATGGGATGCGATCACTCCGTGTATATATAGCGTGCATGCGAGCGTTCACTCGGTAAAACGACTACACGACGTCTTTCTCTTTACTTCTTTTAGCGGTCTCGGGTAAACGCGGAGTAGTCGTGCGTCCTTGCGCGGTGGCCAACGAGCTTCATGTTTAGGCACTGCCTTATCACCGAAGACAATCTCGACTCGATTCTCACGTGGTCATCGGGGTTAAATTTTATTTGCATTTGCAACGGTATATTAAATTAGGGGCGTTTCTGTCGACCTCGCACAACTCGCATTTGTTGGTTTGGACGACTATGCGTACATGTATAGCGGTTCACATTGGGATTAAAAATAGGTTAGAGCTCCAGTGTACGGAAGAGACAGACTGACAGTGACACGATAAATAGGTTAGATAATGTCACAAGATTCCCTAGCTGTGCTGCCCATTCTGTATTTCAGGAAAACAGGCGCGCTCTTTTTCCATTTTTTTTCTTTCTTTTTTTTTTGTATGTATGTTTCCGCGCTGTCAGAGGATGTGCAGCTACGTGACACAGATACATAGTTTTCGAGCGAAAAACATATACTTTTTTAAAGTCCGCGTCACTGAAAAACGACCCTCACGGCGTCTACATCGCCAAGACATTTCTGCGTGCTTATATAGCGCATAGACGAAAACCTGAAGATAGGTGAAACTACCTTACTTAATTAACACTTCGATAAGCGTCACGAAAAAAAATCTGAATTACGCATTAACCGGATTCGCGCATGTCTCACGCAGGTTCAGATATGCACGACGCCCAGCTAACACGGTCTTTGTTTCTACATCTTGCCCGTGAGAGAAAAAAGAGAGAGAGAGAGAGAACAAGAGAAAAGAGGGAAAGACGAAGACGGTGAGAGGAAAGAGCAAATAAGGAAACATCCAATTCCGCGACCGCATCTGCGCAACCCGTTATACGCGCGCTTACAGACAGCCGAGGGCAATGAGAAACACGCAATCATCCCGCATTTTTCTTTTCCAGGCTTAGGCTAAGTGCGGAGGAAACGGAGACCGCTCACCTTCGCATCCTTTTGTTTCCGCACCTGCATTTTCCTCGCTAATGGCACTGCTCCGCTTACGCCACCACTCCTCGCCCTTTCCCTCCATCTCTCTCTTGCGGTCGTCGTCGCCGCCGCCGCCGTCACGCAGCGTCTTTATGCGTGCCTACACACTCTCCGATACGCGTCTTTAACTGTATACATCGCGTCGTCGCCATGTGAGCGGCGGACATGCGTGCTTGCGCCCGCTCCCCCTCGCCACGACGCACACTTCCCAGTCCTCATCCACCCATTTCTCCGAGTTTCTTCCATCCCGCGATTACGTGGCCCCTGCGACTCCGTATCTAGACTCTCCCCCTCCTCGCAAGTGTGTGAGATGCGCACGGGTGGGTTGTTGCGGCTCGCCTTTTGTCTTTGTAGGGCGAACGAAGAAGGGCTTGCTCGGACGACGTAACTAGCCTCTGGGCGAACAGATGCGCTGGAGAGAAATATAGCGGCGAGATTGCGTCTGTGAGGCGGTGCATACGTAAAAGGAGCCTCTCTTCGTCGTCGCCGTCGTCGTAGCGGGGTCGCCTTCTGGGTCGTGCTGGGTCAGTGCACGCGGGCCTCCCCTCGCTCCGCGAGCCGTATAAGCTTACCCCACACCCCTTGGCCTCTCCGTCTTTCCTCCTCGCCCTTCAATTAGAGCGCGATAAAAATTGCGGCTCGCTCGGAAAAAAAAAAAGAAAGAAAAAAGCAGATGTTGCTTCCCCGTATTGTCGGAAACTGGCGCTATTTTGAGCCCTGCGCGATCATCTTTCTCTCGTTCTTTCGCCTTCTGTAGTATTATAGTCTTACACTTCCCTTCTCGTGTACGCCGCATATATATATTGTTTGTTGCTGCTTCGTTCGTTGTTTCCCTAAATAGCAGCTCTTGTCGCTGTAAAACCGGTCTTTGTGCACGGTATTTTTTTTTTAAGTGGATGCACCTATATTTTGCATTTATGGGTTATCCAACGAGGTCATTGTTCGTTGTTATGATAATCGCATTACGTGCTCCAAGAACCTGCGTCTGATGTTGCCTGCAATGGCGACGGGTAATCATTTACGTGGCGCACACTTTCGGTCTGACGTCTGCTGCTTAGCGGACCGTGTAGTTTTTAAAGAGACTGTCCATCGGCGTCTCACAGGGTGGTCTCTTGAAAGCAATGCAGAGAAATGGCGTACTAGAGGGTAAATATTTCCCGAACTGTTAGCCATGTTCGACGCAGACTAGGATGTAGTAGGAATATTTACAGGAGCGTCACCTCCTCGTTCTCCTGCCCCACTTTTTTTTTTTGAGTGAGTGAGTGAGTGAGTGAGTGAGTGAGTGAGTGAGTGAGTGAGTGAGTGAGTGAGTGAGTGAGTGAGTGAGTGAGTGAGTGAGTGAGTGAGTGAGTGAGTGAGTGAGTGAGTGAGTGAGTGAGTGAGTGAGTGAGTGAGTGAGTGAGTGAGTGAGTGAGTGAGTGAGTGAGTGAGTGAGTGAGTGTCTATACAGACGTAAGGAGATGTTTTACTAACCGTAGTCGTTTAACGCAAACGATATAGCAAGTACGAATTATGGAATGGCGTCGCCTTGCACAGTAAGAAAGGATAGTGCAGATACAATCACAAGGCTATCAAGTCAATGATCAAATGACGCTTGGCTTAATTTAAAACTTTTCAGCAAATGTGTGCTTTTATATTCCTCGTTGACTGCCAGTTGCTGACACACGGCAGTCGTTCCGAGCCGTCGCAGCTAACGAACGTCGCATCTATCTGGGCGGAACGCGCATAGACTAGCTGACTAAACGCGATCTATTAACGAATCATTCCGTGCAACACCATCGCGCCTCAGCTTCGTTTGCAAAATCTTCGCAACAGATCATCACGCTCTCGTAATGTTTGTTAGACGCAATCATGACCGTTTTACTAGCAGAAGACGCTGACTTATAGCAAAAGACGCAGTCAACAGGAACAACTCTATCGAGAATCTAAGTTAACGCGGACGATGTATCCTTCTTCCGCGCACGCCCTTTGCATTCTTTCTTCCTCTTGCTAGAGACGAACGTTTCTTCCTTTATCCGTAACCACGTGGCTGTGTACCTTTCATGCCAACCTGAAAACGCAATCTGATTAGCTGTAGCGAAAATGTACATCGCGAATCTTCCTTTCCCGCCTCCGCGGCGCCACGAACCTCTCACAATAACTCAGCGAAGCCCAGTTGCCGACTGCCTTGCCCTTGCGAAGTCTTTTGTTCTGCCACCTCGGCGCGCGCCCTACAGGATACTGAACGGGGAGATCGTCTCCCTTTCCCCCGACCACCTTGCGCCCTTTCAGCCTTCCCTTTTTTTAATTCTTTCCCGCTCTTCATTATGCAAATTCTGAGGAGACGGCGAAAGATCGCTCGGCGCAAGCATGTCGGGGGTTACGGGCACGCGTCCGGAACGCGTACGCGTAGTGTATGCCCCGAGTTACAAAAAACGAGATTGAGAGAGAGAGAAAGAGAGAGAGAGAGAGAGGATGTGGAAGAGAACAAAGCCGAAAAAAAGAATGTTTATGAGGGGGCCCGAAGCAAAAGGAACGGCGCTAAGCTCGCCCTTTGTTCGCGCACGTGCGTCTCAAAAATGATTTCACGGTGGTCGCCGTTCTTTCAGCATTGCTGGAGTCTGAACTGGAGCCTGCGCTATAAGGCGGTTGCATGCGAACACAGGGGCCGCCTATAGAGGCCAAACGGCAGGGACCCGCCGCTACACGTTTAGTTCGTGTACCAAAGTTTCATGATGCGTCTCACTACAAAGAGAAACATGATATCACGTTCGCAGCGACAATCTTAGGTTCCGAGCGAATGAACGAAGGGTTCAAAGTTCGCATGCAAACTTCGGGCGCGCTGCAGTATAGACGTCGTTATTAAAATGCGAGTGCTTTCTGCGTGTACACTTTAACGAAAAGAAAACGAAAGAAAAGAAAGAACGCTTAACACATTTTTTTGAGAAAGCGTTGACGTCAGGTGTGACCGCTCGCTCGCTTAAAAATGGTGCGCACTTTGGCAGAGTCACCTGCGATGGATATTTTATTGTTTCTCTCGCTTGATCTACTGTTTTCTATGAGCATTCTTCACTGTGGAGGAATTAATATATTCCTCCGCAGTGACGTCATAGCCCGCGCTAAGGAGCATCGGTGACTTTAGACGTCGATGCTGTACTTGCGAAGGGGGAGTTTCAGGAACGCTGCGTTGCAAGATCGAATACGTTTTCGCCCATTTTCCCGAGCTTTCGCCGCCACTTCCATTTGTGATTACTTCGCGCACTCCGGGTAGGAAAGAGAGAGATAGAAAGAAAAAAAATGTGATTGTGTTAACTCTACTCCGAGATCTATCTTCGTTCCTTTCTTACCTGCCCTCCCATTGACCCGTGTCACATGACGCATCAGTCATGCATGCCTGCCCGAGTTCTTTGATACGGCAGCCGCACCGGTATTCATCTGTCGTTCCCTTTTCTCTGCGACTTGGCCGGGGGCCCTCGGGAGACACTAAGGCCGCGGTCTGCACGTCTCAATAGGAGATCGCCGTGCAGCAGCACCCTTTCTCCTCGTTCGCTCCCTTGTCTAGCGCATTGCTCTCTCTCCTCAGCCTCGACCGTTCCTTCGTAATAAGCCGGGGCGGCCGTTTCAAACGACCGAGCCCGGAAGGTGAAGCGGACCCGTCCGCGCAATAATTGTCGCGTGTCGCCCACGTGCGGAACAAAAGTTAGCACTGGTGAGGATGAGGAGTGACAGAGAGAGAGAGAGAGAGAGATATGACCAAGGAAGGGGGTGATGGCTTTGAAAAGCAGTCAGCTTGTGAAAACGTCTCCGGGGAAGCAGTGTCTTCGAGTGTTCCCCTGCGGGCAAGAAAAAGAAGAAGTAAAAAAAAAAAAAGGGGGGGGGGGGGGGGGAGTAAGCGAAAATGAAAGAGAAAAGGCTGACGAGGAGCTCTAAGAGAACGTCAAGAGTGGCAATTTTTCGCGAAGAAGCATTAACGGACAGGTCTGCCCTTTGTATGCCGACGACACCCCTTTACGGACCGCTTGCGCGCCTGCTATAGAAAGGATGTAGCTTCTTTCGTTCGTCTTTATTTCTGTGTTTCAATGAGGGAGCTTGGTGGGCTCACTGTACGTCTGCGCGGCTTGGGCGACCCCGTGTTGTTGGGCGGTCAAACCCTCCGCGACCGAGTTGGGCGCGTTCCCGGTCGTGCCTTGACTCCTAGACCGCAACCAGAGGGCGCCTTTCGAGCGCGACCTTTGAGAGGAGTGCAGAGGACGCGAAGATCACCTGCCTGCTGTGCGTTGACGTCTGGAAATCTGCGTCGCCGTCGTTATTTGCTGCTATAAATACCTTTACGTTTCTGCTGGTATTCGTTGTGTGAAAGAATTGTGGAAAATTCAGCACTGATCGAGGTAGTCATTGACTGTAGCCTAGAAAAGCGTAGGCAAACCGCAAGTGCTTTATGTGTAGGGAAGCGTTAATTTCTAGTTTGTTGTTTATATAATTGTGTGGTCTGAAAGGGAATGAGAATGCAAGAAAAATGAAACTGTTACCGGTGAGATCCGAGCACACAACCTCTTTCAGTTGGTCTTCAGACTTGCGTATCGCTATTACAGCGTATTCTCGTCGCGAATGTGGCTGTTGACGACGTCTGTGTTTATGACCGTTCAGCGTGCATGTCGCACTAAACTTCTGTGGTAATGCCATTTTTTGTGATGAAAGTGTTATATGATAGTTGTCACTCGAGCGACCCCGTCAGGGCGTCAGTTAAGAATACCTTTCAAGACACATTCAACATGGAATTTGATACATTCACTTACCTTATTACTACTGTACCCATTTCAACCTCAAGTTTACAACACAGCCGCGCATTAGGTAAAGTCATTTCATCGTGCAACAAAAATGGCACTTTTTATTTTGAAAAGAATGAGACAAATGACACGCGCTTAGCAAATGGCGTCGTGTAACGCATTCTTGCCCCTTACGCCTCCTACCATGCTCTCGTGTGTATGTACGTGTGAACGGTGTGTGCGTTTCCAAATGTAGGCGCTTGACATCGTCTCGGGCAGTGCGTACAGAGATAATAATAAACATGAATTGGTTTGCTGGCGAATTTTATCTTGATTCGCAATCTTTTCTCTTCAATCTGTCATTTCTATAGTTCGTTGGCTGTGTTTCGCAGACAAACAAACGAAAGAAATTGACTTATTGACCTTCAGGACTTCCATTACGCCGTCTAAACGCTTCCAGTTGCGACAAATAACGATCGCGTAAATTGAATATACCTGCGTTGGGCCGCCCGCCAAATAGAAAACAATATCTTAAAAAGAATAACCAAAATATTTTGTTTATTATTTATTTTGTGAACAATGACTGCTCCTGGACAAATGCAGGCAGCCGGCAAAAGCGACGCTAAAGTAGCTTGAGACTAATATTTGCAGGCGTTGCAACGCCGACGCATTTCTCAAAAGCGTTTCTCACGATCGCGGGGTAATAATATTCAGTAGGCGCCTCTTTCTTCAAAAGGCATCCATTAGCCGAGCCGAATTTTTTTTTTTTATTCTTTTTGTCAAGCCTTCAGAAGTGCACAATGCTCGGTAGCACTTTGGCGTGTTGCGAAAGAATAAGCAAATAACAATAATAACCTTCTTTCTGTTTTTGCGAAACCGCCGCGAAAGAACGGAGACGAAAGATTTACGAAAAGAGAGAATGGCGTTAAAACGCTCCTTTTCTGTTTAGCATTTTCTTCTTTTTTTTTTTTTTTTTTTATACAGTGACAAAAGGACGAAGTGCCTATTGCTACTGCGTTTTTCCAGGTCGCGCCTCTCGGCATTAGTCGCTTTCTTTCCTCCTTTTCCTCCTTCGTTTTTCTTTTCTTTTTTTTTTCTTCTTTCTTTCTTTAACGGCATGTGTGCGTGCAGCGTGAACCATCGTTCGTCGCTTTTTTTTTCCCCAGTTATTTGGTCTTTCTGACGCCCACTGGCATCTATTCCCGTTTTGAGCCACAGCAGGAAAGGCAGCGAAGAAGCCTATTACGCCCTCATATGAAACGAACGTCTGACTGAAAAAGAGGAGATTGCGACAGCGCGTTTAGAAGGAAAAAAAAAAATCATAAGCGAGGAATAAGCGAATTCGTGGCGGGGTTATGTCAACGCCTCCGCACCACAGACGCCGGCCACAACAGCGCGTCAGAGACGCAAAAAAAAAAAGAACAAAAAAATAAATAATAATAAAAGCGCTAAAAGCGCTCGAATGTCGGAGAAACTGGGCGTGTCCCGCTTTGTGAGCGCCGCAAAGTCGGCAGCCAAGTCTCTAACAGCCAGAAATTGCGGGAAAATAAGAAGGAAGGAAGAAAAAAAAAGTGACGAGAATACACCTTAGTCATGATTCCTCTACTTTCTATGTTTTCGTTTTGTTTTGCGCGTGGTCGCTGAGTCTTGCGTCCTTTGGCGAATGCGTATATATATATATACCGGTGACGATTATTCCCTTCCTTTTATAGCGCATGACCGCCAGATTCCATTGTGGTGGTGAAAAGTGGTATTGGAACCTGACGTCTGTATAGCGCGCACGCTTTATTTGCCAATACACGCGTCTTTTTATGTGGCAACGTATATACGTCCATCTGTTGCGCTCGAAGCAACTGCGTGTATATACGATTTCTCGCCTTGCGTTTTGATCTTCGTTTTCTTCACTGTGTATACACGCATTCACGGATTGTACGCTCACTCGCTTCGCTGCGGTTTTGATTTTAAAGAAAATAAAATTTTTAAAATAGGTGCGATGCTTTCTTTCTAAACTGTGCAAATTTATGGCATACCTCAACGGTGTCAAAGATCCGCGCGCATTACATCGATTATTTCCACGAGCGCTGTTTTGTTTCTTTTTATCTGAATACTGTTGTTCGAATTCCACGGCAGCGAACTTTCACAGTATATGCGAGTGAGGCGAGTATGTAAAAGGCAATACTTGTAGCGCCAGTATTAATACCTTTCAGCGCTAACGCATGCATCTCGTGCCATGACCCTTTTATAGACGTGCAGCGGAGGCCCCGTCGATTGCCGGAATTATTTCATTCCCTTTGTGGTGTTTTATTCACTCGATGGAGAGCTTACGGAAATATTTGCATTATAGATTCACGAGCTGAGTGACTTGGAGTGATCAAAAGGGGCCGGGCATGTGATATCGCTGGAACCAACGTGTCGACGAAGGAATTCGTCTTCGTCCGGGTAACAGACCACGGGCCGAATCCAGAAAGCTTTTCGCTCGTAAGCACTCTTTGTCGGTAATGAAGCCAGTCGCATGAAATAATTATATTTCAATACAACATCAGAATTGGCTGGAACTTTCGCTTACTGAACAATTCTAGCGTAAGAACATTTAATGCCTTAACATTCTTAGTGTACTTAGTGTACAAGCGAGGGAGCAATTCTCGGCGTTCGTACGCACTGGCGCGCCACGCTTCTGGTCTCTGAGGCCACGCGCGAACTACTCGGCAGCGCCACGAGATGGCGGAGCGTGTCGAAAAAGAAGCGCGAGGAAGGAGGCCCGACTCCCGCGTGACTCGTTTCTCAGCGCTCGCGACGCCACGTCACGCGCTGCCTCGACGGAGCACAGGCGGGCGATAGGGAACATGATAAATATCTCGAATCGACTTTTCAAGATTTTAAATTAATGAGGTTGCATTAAAATGCGACTGCTTTCAAAATCGCCTTTTAAACAACTGTCCCTAGGGCACTTATAAAGAAGTTAGTTAATAAATTTTTGTTAGTAACCTGAAGCTCACGCTTATTAGCGGCAAAGTATGTCCGCCTCGCCTATAGGAACTCGTCGGCAAAAACGCAACGTTCGCTGCGCTCATAGCTCTTTTATAAAAAAAATCTGTATTGTCTAAAAAAAGAGAAAAAAAACTGTACATTGATTAATTCAATGCTAAACGCATCAACGTCAACATGCATCGTGGGATGAGTTCCGTCGATTTTTTTTTATTTTTTTTATATACGTTAATCACCAAGTCACCATCTTATGTGATCCTGTGTCTTGCTCGGTGACTAAAGCTGGTTTTGCAATATCTCGCCAGCTCAGTATATGCATTAGTGCGTGTGTGCATGCCTGTCGGCAGTTTATCAGCGCTGCCGTCTATAGAAGCTTGTCGCTTGAATCGCTGAAGACGCCTTTCTATACTCGGGTCGCCGAGCGTGGAAGCGACCACACGCACACATATGCACGAACTCGGGACTTCGCCACACGCCCGGAGGCTTCTTTGGCATTGATCCTTGTTTACTGCCTCCCGTATACACGTGTATACGTATGCGCGCAGCCAAGCTCTCAAACACGCATGCCACTGAACGGCCGAGAAAATCTGCCGCCGTGTGCGGCCGTTAGATGTGCACCGATAACGAACGCCTGCTCGTGCCTCTTTTTCCTTTGTTCACGTTGTTGCCAAGCTTTGCCATAGTTAAAGCGCTCGATATGATGGGAAGCCGGAGGGCGTATTTTGTAAGGAATATTTTTCTTTCATTCCTCAGATTCTCTGCATTCCCTATCAACCGTCGCGCGCCGAGATGCCGATCCCGACGATAACCGGGGCACGCATTCGTGCGAGCCAATGTCTATACGGCAGGAATCGCGTGCGTGTATTGCGAACAATTGTTGCAAAATTCGGCCATGCAAATTCACAGAACTCATCTGGTATGATTGACCAGTGCAGCCGCGATGATCAGTCACGGTTGGCGAAGGGACAGCAAGTAACATTAGCCTTCTGAGTTGGAAGTTGTTCCGCATCAATTGTTATGCCTAGTTGTACCGCAATAGTATAATCGTTCAGTTCAAGCGGAAACTGGTTCTAGGTTTTTATTTTGTCGTATTTGTTTCGGTTAGCAGGTGACACGATATAGTGGTTACGGAGCTGTCCTGCAATGCAAAAGAAGTTATCATAAATACGCTTATTGCATCACATATAACGTGTACACGACAAGTACTCGAGCCCGAATATTCCATCAGCAAACGTGTTAGCCTTCTGAAAATTTGCGTATATGAGCCGCTGAGCTCGTGACCGAATCCTCAAATCAGATGGGCTCCTTTGTCGCCCTTGCTCCAACCATGTGGAAGGAGACGACGAAATTTATTGTCACTTTCTCCAAGACGCGCATGGAAGTGTGGATGCTATATATATGGAAAACTGTGTATACGCGTCCCTCAGGCAGCTCCCATCGTATACACGAGGTGTTCCCTGAACTCCTGACGAATGTGCATCGTCACTGACGCACTATATAACATCGCCTTCTTCGCATCGCTCTTCTAAGCTTCTTTCCACGGGGCATTGTAAAATAATTTACACCCCTAGAAGTGAAAAAGGGTGTAAATGTGTCTATATATACTCACAACCTTAGGATGTGATTTATGTAAGTAACACCCTTAGGGTGTGAGTTATAGACACATTTACACCCTTTTTTGCTTTTAAGGGTGTAAATGATTTAACAATGTGGGTAGCCAGCTAATCTCAGGACTACGACCGCATCTTTCCCCTTTATTTCTCCAACTGCTCAGCATTCCGTTATCAACTCTTATTTAACCACTGCGCGCTTATACTTGCATGCACGAGAATGTCTCCGACGGAAGTGTTCGACCGTCGATTAGATATATATATTCATGCCAATTTGTTCGTGTTTCCTTCCTAACACCATGAGGCCGTCCCAGACCTTGATCTGTCCGCGTGCAGGCTCGCTCGCGTTTGCACGATCACGAGTCACGCGCTGACCATGGTCGAGGGGAAGAAGGCTTGTCACTGTCGTCCTGGTCGCGTCCCTATCGACCGGCGGCGTTTGCACGGTCGTTCTCTGCCTGTTCTGCGCAGCGCGTACATCCGGTCACGCCGCGCAGAGTCAACAACGACGTCGCTCCCTGCGCTCAAACTGCATGCCCGCGTCGGCCATCGTCCCCCGCCTTCCTTCCTGCTTTGTTCATCTCCGTGCGCACGCCTGTCGGTTTCATTGAGCCGTGATGATACCGCGATATATAGTATGTCTACGTCCGCGCCGTGTCGCCGCTGTCGCGACACTTCGTCGCTTGGTCGTTTGGTGTCGCTTGCATCGTCGACTATGCAAGGACAGCGTTTCCTGAAATGAACGGCGTGATGGATACGTATGTGACTTGCACGCGAACTCACAAACGATGCACTGTTCGCAGATCCTATACGGCGTTCTTTGGCTATAAACGGAGAACGGGAACCCGTAGGTATCCGGCTGTGCGGCTGGTTCGCCAACATGGCGGCCGTGAGGACGTCAGTGCTAATCACCTGCTCTAGTCGTCAAAGTGCATACATATAGCTTGTGTGTAGGAAGTGAAAAATTAAAAAAAAGAATTAATATATATTGGAGCCTGGGGATGGTATGTAACGTATAGTTGAAAGCAATTCCGCAGCGAGTTGTCCCGGGTAGTGTCATTACATATCTACGTGTGTCAAATATCACTTTAATGCACTGGTTAAACAGCTTATACAGGAGGCGCGCGCTCCTGTGGGAACTCTCGGTCACTGCTGTTTCTACATACAGAGCTGGGATTCTTACGGCGTGTTTCATTTACATAAGGAGCTCACAACGCCATTTCGAACAAGTGACTCCTTTCTGAGCCATGCCATCGCGAGCGCCTTTTTTCCACGCTCCCAGAAGTCCAATCCGACGCGGACCTTATCTCAGATCTCCTCCATAACGTTTCTTCGAACAGGGTCTGCCTCGCTTCCATCGGTGGCAGCGCAGCGCATAGCGTCCGGGCTGGAATCGCATTACCCGCTCGCCATCAATATACCTATATACTGCGTGTAGTTTGATCTCGACGGAGTGAGGAAAGGCAAAAAAAGAAAAACGCACGCAGTTGCTGGCGCCGTCGAATCGTGAGTCGAAATCCTTCGGTCGCTTCTGTTGGTCGCCCTTGTGAGCCGTCTAGTACATATACGTTCCGTATGCTGCATAGACTGGCCGCGTATGTGAATCCCCTTCTCTTGGCTGCCCTCCTCTCATACGCTCACGTTCGGCCGCGTTCGCTGCCTGTTTTTGATGGTCGCGCGAGCGCGCGCATGAAATTTGTGCGTGCATATCGAGTCTCGTTTCTGTCCACGGACCAAACCCGGCGCCAGCGCCGAGCCGCCGCTGACTCCCGTGCACCGGGTGTCTCATTAGAAGCGTGCAGCTTGAGCAGGGCTTCACCCGTATCAGCTGGCGAATTCTCAAAGCCGTTGGCACTTTACAACGCTTCCTGGTTGTCCGCAGTCCTTCGGTTGCCTCGCACAGTGGGCAGTCGTGATGAACCGGCACGCGTGCATGCAAGCTGTTGAACGCAAACTGTTATCACGTGCTAACTGCGATGTGAGCTGTACAGACCTCCTGATTGGCTGGTGTGCCTTCCGTGTCGCTGCGCAGTATTAGTTAAGCAGGGTGTAGCCGGGCTCCCTGCCACCGGTCCTTTCTTTTTCTATTGTTTTTACTCCGCTCGTTTTCGCGTAAACAGGCGGGCCGGTCACTTCCCTCCATGCTCCTGTACACACATAAGTACATTGCGCCAATGCGGCGCCCCTTCCTAGCATTCGCTCTCGCAGGACATTGGCGCATGCGCTCTCTCTTTCTCTCTACATTTCCTCCTCGCCACCATCGTCGCACTGACGTCTTGCCTTCCGGGGCGCCCCCTGACAAATGGCTGACACACGCCATCGCGATTGGGAATGACAGAAGTTGCATGTCGTTTGCCCACCGTCTATGTATATCGCGTGCGCGCGCCTGTGCACGTGTTCGTGCCGCATCGTGAAGACTGCAAGTCAGCCGCGTTAATGCCTCGAGCAAGAAGACGTTTCCGAGAACGAAGAAAGGTTCCTGGCGGTGGGTGCTCGTTAGGGGACACGAAGCGAAATGATATAGGGCTTGTCGACTGTATATTTGGGTGTGCCTTATATTCTGTCTAATATACGCCCCCTTACCGAAGAGGCGTTTACCTTCGATGAGACGAAAGATACATTCCCTTCATATTCCATTTATGGCGCAGCCTTTATCTATAGTGTTTACATTCAAAAAGGTATCAAGTTGTTCCCTTTATTACTCTGCATACGTACACTCTTTTGAGACGTGCAAAAGCTTAAAAAGAGTGAGCACCCTTAATACACCTTTCTTGCGTACGATCTTTATAAAGCCTTGGTCACTTCATGCTATACCAGAGATGCTGTTGCACCACGTGATGCTCTGACGAACTCTTGCTGGCTCTCTAGAACTGTGTGTATGAACTAATATAGCTTAAACCTTGCATTCGGCGTCCGGGCTAACTATGACGGCGTTTGTGTCTTTAGTTCAGTTCTTCTATGTCCAAAAAGCGTCAGATACCACACGCAGTTTCTAACGTTCACGAGAGCTCTCGTACTGTATTATGTCGGCCGGGCCCGCAACGATATTCACAATAAAGAAAAGGTGCACCGCACTTAGGAAATCTAAATTAAGTGCTAACCAATTTTCTTTCAGCTTTTTCGATACGTGACGCACAATTTACGTCAGGCTAGCGTGACTGAACAGGCTGCAATCGCAGGTGGCAAATAAAAATGAGATGGGAGAGTCACGCATGTCGCGTCGGATAATTCCTTTATTTCTTTATTCATTCGCCGCAGCTCGCCGAAGCCGATGCCCGTTTCTCCTCTTACATAGTTCTCTGTGTATGGCGTGCACATTCTGCGACCTCTATTGATCCCCCGAGAAAGAGGCGACGTCAGTCACCTTTGTTCAACCTTGAAGAGGATCTCCTCTCTCGTTTCATTCGAGCGCATTTCCTGCGCTTGTGTTCGGGCGAGGCGAAAAGAAAGCCGCAAAAGCGCGCGGCACGTTCGCGCACGTACGCGCGCGCTTCTCAAGTAGGAGAAGCTCGCAGCACCGCCGTCTCCGGTCGTCAAAGAACAAACGCCGTAACAGTAAACGCTTCGCCGCCGCCGCGCGGCGCGAAAAACGAAGCCAGGCGCAAAAAGAGCCACAGATTTCAAAAGCCTTGGCATACCTCGGAGCCGTCCCTGAGTTTGTAATATATTTCCTTCCCGCCTCCGAGCATCGTGTGTCTACCGCGTGGAGGGAAGAGGAGGCGAATGGTCTCCCTGCAAGAAGCAGAGGGGGGGACTCAGCCGTCTGTCTGTCGTCTATTGTTTCTCCGGGAGCTGACGTCACCAGCATGGTGCGCGCAGGCCGCCGGGATTGGAATCCTTCTTATTATTTTTCCTTTTCGCTCCTGTTTCGAGCCATCTCGTCTGTCTGGTTCGTTGTATAAAGGAGATTTTTATTTTTTTAAGTTCATCAGTCTACCTCCCCATCTCTCACCAGAGCCGTTGCTTTCTTCAATTACATATATATATATATATATATATATATATATATATATATATATATATATATATTGCGTCTACATTGAAATGATCAAATAAGAAGAGCCGAAGTGCCATAAAAACTAAAGAAGAAATAGAAACGAAAGCGGCGAGTACATGGGGGGAAACAGGGCGAAAAAGTAGCGCTGTACAAAGCGAGAGCGCCTCGCTGCTTTCGCCCCCCTTCCCTCGACACTACCCCCCCCCCCCCCCCTTCAGCGCAAGCAACCCTCTCGGCACTTTCCTCCCCCCTTTATTTTTTCTTACAGCGGGGGCGTATCCGTCGAGGAAAGGTGGTCGCTCGCGATTGGCTTTCGCCAACGGGGAGGGGGCGGAGCGCCTTTTTATTTTTTCTTTCCTGGCGCTCGCAGCCACAGCGCCTCTCTCTATCGTTCTTTCTTTCCTTCATTCAGCCCAGCGAGCAGCAGCAGCCCTTCCGTTCCCTCGCTCTCTTTGGCGAGCGAGCGCTGGCTGCGCGAGGTGGCGGCTGCGTTGTGGAAAGAGCGCCGCCAACGCAGGGAGGAGGAGAGGACCGCGACCGACGTCGTGCGCGCGAAAATGATGCGGAAGAGCTGGAATACGGTCTTTCTCCCGTCCCTTCCAGCAGCAGCGCCGCCGCTCGCGAGCCCGCATGGATTCGAACGAGGTGCGGGACGCACGCGAGAGGGAGGTCGGTTGAAGGGAGGTGGGGGTGGTGGGACGGGGCTGTTTGGATTAAACGCACACACGCACGCGCGCGCGTAGACTGTGGATCGCTCACTGGCTCCACTCCCGGCCTTTCTTTCGCTCGCTCGCTAGCCAACGCTACGCCACGCCAGCCGCCGTTGACGATAGGCTGCGCGGCGAGGAGCGGTGGCGTACGCGTACGATGCGAAAACGCTCGGGTGCCCACCGCACAGAGCACGGAAAAGGGGGGATGAATTCCTCCTAACCGACGCGTAGCGGTGTTTTTCTCCAGCTAATACCGCTAGCACCGTACGGCTCCTGGCTCGTGCGATTAGGCTGTCTGTATTGTACTTTTATTTGTCCCTAGGCTCGGCTTTGGCCTACGACTGTCTAGTTGGGTGGCTGATTTTACGGCCTGCTGGAGTTCGGACGGAATACGCACGGGCGCGCTGGCATTGCTAAAGGGAGAGTTTGGGAGAGTGGAGAGGGGAATGCAGGGATTAAGGTGAGGAGTTGCCGTGAATTACAGGCTGTGAGTTGACGAGATGATTACAGAAACATACAGTCGAGGGTCGTCGAGGAGATTTAAGACACGTCGGCTGCTAACTGGATTTTAAGCTGAGCCTTCTTTTGAGCAACTTCCGCACATGTGAGCTTTTGCCGAGGCCACAAATCTCGTACAAGGTCAAAAACAACCGAAACACAATATTCGATGTTTCTTTTCTTACCCTCTTTACCAATAAATATCAAAACAGAGGTCACGTGCACAAATGGCTGTAACAGTTACAAGCTTGAAGTCGATGATTCACTGATAAAACCATGCCGCCTTGGTAGGCAGTGCGCCTTCTCTGCCAAGAAAATGACATGGCGCAAATTGTTTTTGTTGTATGCTGTCGCCAACAGTTAGTTGCGATTTAGCCTGAAAACGCCAGTAACGTATCTTAAAGCAGTGATGTTTGTTGCCTTATGTGACATCGAGTAACCTAACGACGGTGCAGAGGGCGTGGCAAACTTCTGCTAAAGGGCCATAAGCGTAGACAATGGGCCAGATGCAGGTAAAACCTTTCTATCTGAGGGGACTTACTCGTTCATCGTTATCATTGCGGGCGCAGAACGTACATAAAATTAGTGATCATGCATAGCAGGCCTGTGCTCAAAGGCTCTTGGGGTACCCAGTTTCAAGCGTTTCAGCCTCGCTATATATATAGTCACGCTTTAAACGCTTAACCCAGCAAATACAAACTGTGGTGCATTGTAAAGCGAAGATTTCCTTGCGCACAATACCGCACTTTCCTGACCGTATAGCTGCTGGATGCTGCTGCTGTCTTGTCGAGTAGCTCGGTGGTGGGATTGAACACCGGTCCTCCAACACCGCCCGACGGTCGATCCATTCGACCACAATCACACGTATACTGCTATAGTGCCAACGCCAACTATAGCTCTTTGAGGTGGTCGCTGCGTGTGTCACATCGCGTAGCCCGAGTGCGAGAGAGTCCATACGCGCGGGCCAATTTCCTTTACTTCAGAGACGCCCTATAACGAAATGGGCAAATTTATAGCATTCCATTAACCGATTCACGATAGCTTCGCTTCACATATAGATTCCAAGATGTCCGTTTGATCTGTACAGCACTTTTTTTCTTTCTTTCTTTTTTTTCTTTTTGCACGTGCAATGTGTGAAGCCTGTAGGACTTTTTAATGAAAAGAAAAGGGAGTCTCGACTAGTTATATTTTTCCCCCTCCCGAGAACGGGGCATTCGTTATTTTTGTTTCCCTCGCGTTATCTTCATGCATCGTCGATCTATTCGTTCGCGCCGGGACTTATAAGGCCCGTCACGCAGATGGAAAGAGCCTGAAGCCAATACACACATGAGTCACGGCGAGTACGACGCGAAGGCGTGTCGCTGTGGTTAAATAAAAGCACGCACCGACTGAGAGGCCACGAGGCTGACGCCAGTTGGGCCTTTGTTTTCTTTATTACTATTTATTTCGCTTTAGATCTCTCCTAGAAGTCCCTGCTCTCTCTTCGAGATAAACGAAAGGAAGGCGATAAATAGCAAACAGTCGGTGCCGTCCTCGCACCCTTCAGTACCACTCTTCGTTTTTATATTTCATTTTCCCTCCTCTTTGAATTTTTTTTTTTCAACCTGGCAGTCACACTAGTGTTATAACGAGGGGAAGCACTCAAAGAAAATAACAATTAATGCGATTGCATGAATACAGAAAACTAAGAAAGAAAACAACGACACAAGAAGCGCCAGACGGTTCAAAAAAATGAAACGGCAAAAGGAAATGAAATGCCCCGCGAAAGATGTGGGCTGAAGCCGTGGCACTCTCTGAGTCATGAAGCAACGCGTTGTCGTCCTGATGCTCTTTCTTGCTGCATGCGTACTAGACTATGTTTCCTTCCTTCCGTCATTTTTTTTTCTTTCGTCTGTTATATTTGGATGCTGTTAGGATTCATTTGCTTTTTATGCCATTTGAAAAGTGCCCAGTCGTGCAGCGTGGTGATGAGGAGGGGGGGAGGTCGGATTGGGTTGGGTTGGGTACCCGGGCTGTCTTTTATTTTTGCTTTTGAATAGAGCTTAGTTTGTTTTGCTTGCTTGTCGCATACTTCCATTTCGCAACGCCGTTCCGCGGGTCCTATTTTTTATGCCGTTCATTAGCACCCTTCCGCAAATGAATTGTCTACGCGTGCGTGCGCTCGCGCCAAGTTTTCACTTGTTTGTGTCTTTTTTTTTTTCTTGCTTCTTTATGTTGTTGCTCACGTTTCCTTTAGGGTTAGCGTGAGGCCCCGGTTCACTTAGCGGTTATCTTGTTGTGTGCGCCCGATGCATGACGCTGTGTGGTGGTGCTGGCATGGCAAACTGTGAAAGCAAAATGCAAGCGTCGATCTCTCGGGAAAGCCTGCCGCGGGCGTTGCAGACTTGCATCTAATAGCAAGCAGATATCACTACGCAGTCAGACTACAGATAAAAAGAAAGAAAGCAAACCGAATGAATTTCTTTAGCGCGTCCTTTCTCAGTTGAGTGATATCATTGTTGACAATCCTGGTGACTCAGCACCTTTTTTCTCTCTCTCTTTGTCTTGCTGGTTTCTTAGTGTTTTGTCTGCTCTTCGCCAGAGGACGCGAGCTTCGCGCCACGCATGCATGCTTTCTTGCATTCTGCATAAGACAACGGATGTAAGCAGAAACTTTCATTCAAGCTGCAATTTCGTTCGTTTCAATGCGATTGCTGTGTTTGTTTCTTTTGGGGAGTTTCCTGTGTGCCACGAACACTTGACCTCGCGCTGCGTAGAGAGAGTTTTCTTGACATGTTCCGTGAAGTATCTAGAACGTATACACATATACCGCCTGTAGCTTGTGACCTGACCCTTTTTCACGGCTAATGTTTGCAACAATCTGCAAACAACCGTTTTGGAAGTCTGTGGGCCACGGAAGATTGAAAAAAAAAATGTTAGTGACTCTTCTCTATAGACAGCGCACGGATTTTAGATAGACGAAGGGAAGAAAGTATACAAGGCAAAATGGTCTGCAGACCGAAGGGTAATGTAACGAGGAAGCGATCGACGTTCTTACTATGAAAACTCTCGTGCCTCGTGAACGTGCACACCAAGAATGTAAATCACTGCTATCACTTTCGCTCTCTATCGACGTCCGGCAACATGTGCGCCTCCGCTACAGGCTTTCCTTGTTCGAAATTTGCTGCTGATACTTGAAGTGCCGCGGGTAGCGTTTCTATACTTTCATGCCGGGACTTGGACAGTTTCCAATACCAGATATTAAGCTCGTAGCCAGGATGCAATAGGGCCTTGTATTTCGCGCCTACGTTGGAATGAATTGCCCTGCCTGATAGGGTTCGCGTGAAATTTAACTGGTGACATTCAGTCTTTCTTTCGTCGAAACGTCCCACCAATAGCCTTTATTTATTTATTTTTATTTATTTTTCCTTTGCTGTGTCATCTGGAGACATAAGGTTGGCTGTGTGCAGCCGCTATAGGGAAGTTCATTCGCTGACATGCACATTCGCTGTCGTGATGACCACTATTGCACCTAGCGCTTCAGGATAGGCACAGGACCAAATATAACTGCAACTGCTAATAGTGCAGCGGCATTACAAGGGTAGCTTGTGAAACTCCGCACGATTCATAATCATGTTCCCCTCCGTTCATGCGCTTTTTGTCATGTCTAGAACAGAATTACGTACTGTTATACTCGTCAACTCGATGTCCCTTAATCTAGGACCTTGTTCCCATTGTCACTACTGCTAGAAGGGAGGGGGAAAAAGCACTACAGGACAGTGATCGATACACAACGGTGGAAGGAGCTCGGTCGTATACATATATATTGACGCCAGCACATAGGTTGTCATTTCTGTTTCCTCGCAATTATTTTCCTAATTCACACTGCGCCGGAGTGACCGATGCCAGTTCCATTTCATCCGTTCCCTGCCGGTGAAAGCACCGACGGGGTCTGCGCACGACGCGGACAGCTGGCGCCTTGCTTCAGTTCGGTCCGTCAATTTCATCGGTTCGTCCGCTTCGTCTTTGGCCTTCTTTCTTTATTCCATCCCGACGTCCTGCCTTCACTCATGCTTCGCGGTGCTTCTTTCTCATGCCAAGTTTTAATTGTAATTGCGTCTCAACTCTTCATTCCGCGAACCACGAATGAGACACGCAGCAGAATGACTGGACCGATGAGGCGAAAGCGCCAGGCTTTTGTATCTTACTTCTTGCTCTCTCTTTCTCATTCTAGACACTTCGCATAGGGTCACGTAGCTGTCTCGCGAAGCCCTCTCCGGCGCATTCTTTAACCCGCTTTGTATCTTTGTCTCTCAATTGCTTCGCATTTCATAGCGGAAGCCACTCACTAAAGAGCCACGGTGGCTTTGATACTGCCATGCTATCTATATGGCTGAAAGACACCCTTTAAACAGACTGTATGGGCACCTAACATATAGACTTAAATGCGACCAACAGCATCTAAACTGACCCGATGGTAAATACAAGTGCAATGACGCTGATGACCAAGGCGGCAATGTACCGCAACGATCGGTGCGACATCTGGACACATTATACAACAGCAGTGACCATCACACCAATCGTGTCGCACGATGCTGCGCGTAATTTGTTGCCGAAGGAGGGATCTCCGCCTCGTCTCTGCGTCACTGTCTTTAGTCTTTAGGTACTTTCTGTCATTCTTCGCCGAAAGACCCGGGGGGCCAAATATCCCCCAGCAAGCAAGCACCATGCAGTGATCACCAGCAAACTTGCGCGTTAAGCCTGCGCGTGGCTCTGTACGTCCGTGTGTACCTGCAGCGCGACGCGCAGACACGCCTGCCCAGCCCGCGTCCGTACGTGCGTGTGCGTACACGCGCACGAGGCGTGCTCTATAGCACCGCACGCGACGTGTGTGCCCACCGGCTCGCTGCTGAACAAGATTTCGCCGAGACAGTTTCCCAGATAAGGTTCTTATTTACGATCTCTCGCGCTTCCCGGCACGTTTCCCCTGCTCTGTACGCACCTGTACCCTCCGCTCCTCCGGCGTTGCCGTCGTCGTACTATAGTCCGCAGTCTGCGTGAGCTGTCCGCACTACGCGATGGTTGTTTGCAGACCGTTTTAAAGCGCCATCTCTGCTCTCGCTTCCGCGTGCGTCGAGAAGGCGTGCTGCTCCCCCCCCCCCTTTTTTTTTTTCTTCTTCTTCTTCTTCTTTTTTTTTTTTTTATTTTGCTTTTCACTCGGTGCCACCTTCGAAGCTTCTTCTCGGGTTTCCTATTCCTGTATTGTATCGTCGAATGCCCCGTGTGCAGTACTTATTGCGGTTACTGTACAGGCGGCGTAAATGCGTGAATTATAGGTACATGTCTGGCACGACTTTCCTCCATGGCTCTCGCACCCACTCCAGTCCCACCGCGACTCCCATCTCACCGCACCTGGGCACTGCAGTGAAGGCTACGACTCTTGTCAGCCGATCAGTAGCGAGAGCCGGTTGCGTCTTCCAGAGAGTGGAGGATGGATCGCCTATTGTGCGTTACTAATATTTCCGTGACTCTTACATTCAGTCAGAGTCACGCGGAAGATGATATCAGAGGCGGATAGGGGAGGAACCTTCAGTTACCTGTTCTGGTTGGCTAACGCGACCCAGGTGGTTTTCACCGCACTGCAGGAAGTTGCTGAGGTGGAGTGTAGATTAAGCGTGAAGGAGAAAAGGTTGCGTTTTCGAAGCGAGCGCTCGGCTGAATGCTTCAACTTCAGCGAAGAACAGTGCTCGTCTGAGCACTGTTCATTATTTTTTGAAGAGCACTGTCGGTTGTGTCGGCTTATAGCAGTGTAGTGCTTACCTTATTCAAGAAACGCGGCTACATGTGGCGTCTTTTCCAGAATCGTATAGCCTGCAGCGCGACTGTACAATAGTCGAGGCATCTCTCCTTTATGCCTCTCTCACTTTCTGTACTATTCATGTAATATACCTGTTTGCTTACGACTAATGGGATGTTTGTGCTTTCGTCAGCACTGGACCTATTTTCGAAGTTTAGAAGCTGTCCTTACACGTGTCTGCACTCTCAAACCTGGTGACAAGTGAATGACGCTCCGTAGACTGCCTTCTGACAATTTCTATATGCATCGACTGTCTTCGAACTGAATCTGCCAAAGTCTGTAACTGTATTATCTTGTCTATCGAATTATGACCTGTGACAATTAAACTTTAATTCGGGTATAACCTGTAACATGTACGTACATCTGAAAGGAAGTATTCAAATTACTTCGTTTCTCTGACGTAAGAACGACGAAAGAAAACGAGAGAAAGGGCCAGAGAAAGAAACTGCCTTCTCGTCGTTCACATCTGCATCGTCACAACCACGCCCACTGTCAGACGAGCTGGTGATTCTCATACCGGATTCCGGAACCGGGCCTTCTTGCCCGACTTAATAACTCTCTATACGTCATTCGTTGTTTTTTCTCTCGGCCCTCCACCGTCCGTCCACATTTCTTCCCGCGATTAAAAAGGACCCGCGAGCGCGCGTATCGTGCGCGGATCGGCTTCTCAAATTAAACGAGCAGGGGCCGTATCAGGAGTCTGAGTCAAAGGAAACATTCCTTTATTCGAAGCGTTTTGCTACGTTTCGTTCTCGCGTTTTTGATTGAACGTGCGAAGCAGTCGGTCACGCCTCCTCTGAATGCCTGCCAAGCGGACGCGAGCACACACACACGCCGCGGCGGGCGCCAGATCCCGAGCCGGGCGTCCTTATGCGAATTCATTCTATTTTCGTTCCTTGTGCAACGACGACCACACTTGTCTTCCGAAGGGAAGCAGAGCCGGAATGTCCAGACAAACAACCGAATAGCAAGAAAACGAGCACACTTCAAACAAGGAGTGGCTCGCAGATTCCGAAGCTGATTCGATTTTTCTTTTCCTCGCCACTCGTCGCCGCTATGCCAGCCGAAGCAACACGACTTTCAAGTGAGGAGAGAGAGAGAGAGAGTTGTCTGTTCTGTGAACCGCTTGTAGAGAGGTTCGTCTTATTTCTCTATTTCTCTCCCCTTTTCTCGCTCGCCCAGTTTTCACGCGCGCACCTTCCTCAAGTATCGCGCCACTCTTTCAACATCCGCTGCGTACAAGAGACAGTGCGCATGCTCGGTTCGTTGTCGTCCTTCTCTGCGCCGTCGGCGTGCGGACGCTCCCAATCCATCATTGAGGCTTGTCACTGAATGCATCTCCTGGGCGTCTCTGAGGTGTGGGGAGGTGAATGGGGGAGACAGGGGAGGAATGGAGCCCTGCTCGACTCGGACGCGGGAAATGCAATTAACACGCGGCCTGTTTGAATTCGCCCTGCCCTGCCCCGTTTAATCAAGCCGCTCCGCGGACCGCGACTCAAGAATAAGAAATAGAATTAGCACCTCTACCCGACGCTCCTCGGGACCGAGAAAGGAAAGAGGCCGTCTCGGTGCTTCGCCAGCTATATGTGCAAGCATTGCTGCGCGTTGCGTTTTTCTTCCCTTATCGTCATTTTTTAGGTCACTTCGAAAACACACTCGTCGTTTGGAAGGCTCCAACAGAGCCGCCTTTTGCGCAGTCAGAGGCATAAAGAAAAATATATAGAAGGCTCAGCTCTGTTTATTGGTAGACCTGTGTGCGTGCGATCAAAAGAAATGTGAACCAGCTAGGCGCATTGCAGCCTTGGTTTTTCGAAAGCGAATAAGCCATCCGTGCCGAGGGAAATGATGTGTGTGCACTCGTATATATGCATAGACAGAAGTAGAAGTATAAGGTTGGAGAATCGTCCCATCTGCCTCCGCGGTGCCCTCGCAAAGGCGACACTGTAAATCAACATTGCAGAAAACGTTCCGGAGAGGAAGCGACTCGGCCTTTCATCCTTAAAAGTGTTGACACAGGGTTAGGTTTGCTCGCAATCTTTTCCAACGCCCCGCTGGGAGAAGTATGCGCTGACTCTCTCTTCTTCTTCTTCTTCTTCTCCTCTTTTTTTTTTTTTTTGTTCGCAGCGCGAGCATTCGTATGAATAATACGCAGTATGTATGCCCTGTACAGCGCATGTGCTGCAGTTGCTCACCACGGGTTGTAGACACCGTGGAATTGCGACACCCACGTTTCTCGCGACGCTTTCCGGAACGGAAAAAACAGAAAGGCGATAAGAGACGCGGACAACGATACATTTTGCTTCCCAACATGATGGATTGTCCAGGCCCATGAAGAATAGAGCGTTTTCCTTCCCCTACTTGACAGGTCGATAATCTGCTGTGCGTTTCGCAATAACTTCGACGGGGGTCTGCGTTACAGTATCGTCGACATTCAGGCGAAGACAGGCCGAAATAAGCATAACGCAACCAGGTATAGACATGGTGACCTTAGTCGAGCGAACTTTAATCGACCGCATTTCGTAACCAGTCATTTCCTCCGCACAGGCATACTTCGAAGAGAAAAGCCCTTGAGATGGCATATTCTCTGGATCGATGAGAACGTGAAACGAGCGTAAGCAGTTGCGTACTAAATTTCTTCGGAGATCGGGATGTTGATATCTTTTGCTGGTATCGACACATTACACAATAAATCTCAGTGGGTTTACGACTTCAATTCACATTCGATGGATTACATGCAGACACCGTTGGGTCGTAGGTTTCAAACTGATTCTTAGTCTGCGAGAGAGGCCGTAGCGGAGAACTCCAGATTGTGTGACGTAAACGGAACTCCCACCACACGGGATCAGATTTGGACCACTGGCGTAGAAGCACCGGCGTGCAGTGCACACAACAGGTCGAGGCGCTGAACGGTACTATGCTGGTAGTGGTCTTATTAATTTTCTTTATGCCGAGCTGCCCTGTCGCAGACGCAGTTGAGTAGAGCGGATATTTGAGTAACCCCACCATCTATGCTTTCCGTTGCAGGCAAAATCCTGGAGAGCATGTCTCCGGGAGCGCTGCTGGGCACGCAAGCTTTTCTGCAAAACATCGAAGCCGTCGCCAGAGCCAAAGAGCAGGCAGCGGTCGTGGCAGCAGCTGCGGCCGCCGCTTGTGCCACCAGCCAGCACCAGCAGTCCGGAGGAACGGGAACGGGAACAACGGTGGGAACGGGTGGTGGCGGTCCACCCGTGCTCGTGTCCTGCCTCGGCTCGACGGCACCCGGTCCAGGAGGTGCTCTGTCGGCGCCACCCCTGAGCCCGGCTTCTTCGAGCTGCGGCAGCACGGGGGCCTCCCTGACCGACGCGACCACGACGTTGTCCGGCCGCGGCGCTCTGCCCCCGCGACTGTCACCCGCGCCGGCGGCCCCGTGCTCGGCTGACGTCGTGGGCAACAAGGGGACCGTGTCGGCCGGGTCCATTCACGGCGACGTGGCCAACAAGGCGCTGCAAATGGCCGGCGCCGCGGCCCAGTCGCTACTCGGCAGTCACGCGCAGGTACGTGCGGAAACCCGCCATATCGAGGCGCTATAGCGAGATCGACACGCGCGCGTCAAGCGCGCGCTTGCATGCGACTATACGCGCCTACGCGCTTGCTTGAAGCGGTCCGCGGGGACCAGTCAAACGACGCGAAAGCTTAGCGGATGCAGAAAAGAGCTACCAGGAATTTCAGAAAATGTCTCTGGTGCTTTCCTCCTCTATGGGAACCATGAATCGCTGAGGCAGGAGGTCTTTAACGTCGTTAAGACACGCGTCCGTGTCATGAATAAAAAGGACTTTTTGCAAGAAAATTGTTACGAGTTCGGGACAGCGCTGTTCAAAGAGCAGGCGAAGAAGTCGTGCGCTCAAAGCCCAACGTGACATTCTCACTTGTACTTCCGTATTTCATACATAAAGAAGGTAGTGCTGTGTTAAAGTTTTAAGCCGCCTTGGCTGACAAGACTGCACATGCTCACACGTGTCTATCGACGATATGAACGTGTCAGGTCTTGTTAGAGCGGTAGGATAGGCGTTCATCTTTCGACATGTCAGAAGGTGTTGCTCGTTCGATCCGAACCATTATCTAGGATCGATGACCTTCTCGACTATAGAGGGTGCGCTCTATATACGGCCCGAAGTAACTTCACGAACTAGAACATATTCAATTCGTTCGTGGATTGGGCTTGAGATTAAAATACCGTAGGAGCCACCTTAAATTGTATGCTCTGGTACGCGTGCATCTACTGAGTTCTCGTTATCCGATGAAATATGAAGTCATCCGCTTACAAAGGTTGAACCAGGGCAACGCGAACAATACTGCTGATACAAAGTGCACGCAGCGCTTGTTTTGCATTATCCTGCCCGTACACTTGCAACACAGGTCGTTAATGTCTTCATACAGGGTTAGCCTGCAGTTCTTTATTCACTTCTGGTTTCACCAACCACCCGCACATCCCCTGTTCTGCGTGTAACGTTGCAACAGGCGTCATGTTTCACTTAAGACCTCGCGCATTTACTCGGGGCTTTTCTTCGCACACCGCCATTATATTCACGCAAGCTTTGTGTGCGGGGGCCAGCTGGAGCTGCATGCATGCGTCAAGAACTCAACAACACTGTGAGATGACCATGCCAGAGGCCCGTTTTTATCGGAGTTTCTTTCTTGACCGCCGCTGATGGAGTTGTCAGTGAAATCTGCATTACGGGCTTTATACGCGGGACTCGAACCCTCCCGCTTTATCGGCACTCATTAACAACGCGCAGGCGAGCCCCATTAATCTCTCTGATTGTTCGACGACCAGCAGCTACACTAGTCCGGCCTTGATTGCCTTCGTGGCTCGGCTTTTGTCTCGCAGCAGCGCGCTTGTGTGTGCGTGTGTTCCGTGTTTGAATTATTATACACGGCAAGGCGAGCGCCTTATGCCCCGCTTAGCAGCAGCAGCAGCGAAGACGCGTGTTCTAGACGGCGCCTACACACAAAAGCAAACCTTGCGCCTCCCTCTCAAGTCCGCTCCTTTTCGTGGGAGCTTTATTAGCGGACCAGGCGGCGTTAAGGGTCGAGTCGAGGCGTTCAACCTTGACTGGAGCATTTCTTCCTCTTATACACGCGATGAAGCTCGAAATAAAAGAGAAGCCAGCCTTGGTTGGCAGATCCCGGGAAAGTAAGGACGAGGGGCGGCTCGACGTTTCAGGAACGCAACGATTCGAGCACAATAGTTAAGTAAAAAAGAAAAAGGAGAACAACTTTAAATGGAGATCCTAGTCGAACCGATAACGCGGCCAGCCAGCCGGTCAGTTCGTATATACGACACGAGTGCGTCTATATAGTGGTGGGGGGCCCGCCGGATTCGTTGGTTTATTTATTTCTTTGTTCTTCCACTCCCCCCCCCCCCCCCCTTTCCTCTTTTATTCATTTATTTCTTTTCTTGCACGTCGGAATCCCTCGCCACTCTTGAGACTGGCGTCTCGGTCTTTCGTGCTGCCGGCGCGTTCGTCAAAGTTCAAGAGGGCTGCGCGCATAAACTCACCCTCACGCGCACACAGGACCCGACGGGGCGTCACGCCTTTGTGTATCCATTTCTTTTGTTCAAACGTGGCGCCAAGTACGGAGTTTGCGAAGGAAAGCGTATAACATTGCCCGAAAAGGCAGCTTCGGCGTGTCTCGTCTCTATACGTGTTCGGCACGTCGTGGCGTTTGGAACGGCTCTTTTAATACCCACTGCTCTCGGCCAAGTGGTCTTATCAGTTCAAGTGAGAACTGGTCTATGCTGTAGAACGCTTGTGTTCATGGATTGTGTAGTTTCTGCAGTTCTTGTCGGCCTTTACAACAATGACGTTGCACACGGGATGGGCACAACTTGCAAGAATACGCGCTACGACCTCTGCTTAATAGCAAGTAAATGTGTACTAATTGCTTCGGCGCACACTTATACACCCCAGAACGTGCAGCATCATAAGGCCCAAACAACAGCCCTGCGCTGCTGTACCTGCTTCATGCATTTCGGGTCGAACTGATCAGTATACGGTCAGTTCCTATAGTCAGCAGACTATTCTCGAGCGTTCTTTCTTTCATAGTGTGTCCGTCGTTGGTTTCCGCTGAAAGTGGTGTTGGAACTTTTGGCGTCCCCGCCAGGCTTTGGCATTTAGTAATTCTACGATTACTTAATTTCTTACCTTCACTGTCCGAGAGGTGAAGATGTCAACATGCTTGTTTCATGAGCAATAAAAGACGCCGATGATGAAACTTTCATACGTGTTATGTGCAAAGAGCACGACAGTGCCACGTCACAGACGCGCGTTAGAAGCAGTGTGGCAGTCGCCCTTGCGTGTCTGCAACTCGTACGGGATTGCGCGTGTATGTGTATCTGTTAAGTGCGCACCCCTCACGTGTTCCACCGCGGCGGGCTTCTTCTCCAAGCGCTGCGAATTCCAGTCAAAACAATGGTTATGCGCTCCTCTTGCCTTCTCATCTGTTTACTCGGCTGTCTGGTCTGGGCTTAGAAGGGAAAGAAAAAGCTAAGAGAGCGAGAGAGAGTATTTGTAAACACAGGTGGTCAGAGTTCAGCTGTTCGTCCTGCGCAGCCGCTTTTTCTTCTTGTTGTTCTTGTGCTTCTTGTTCTTCTCGACTGGGTAGAGCGGGATGAGCGAACCAACGTCTAAAAAGAAAACTGAACAAGTTCACCTTCTTCCCAACATTTTTATTTGTTTTCACACACGTGCATTTTTCAGTGCTTTGCCTCCTCCCCCTCCTTATGAAAGCGCAGTGCTCTCTGTGTCTCTCTCTCTCTCTCTTTCTTTCTTTCTTTTTTCTCCCTCTGCTAGTTCCTTATCCTTGTTAGACATCTGAATGTGGGCTGGCGGTACGTAAAAGCCGTGCCGAAGGGTCGAACGCAAAACTTGACAGTGTGGGTGCTTTACGTAGAGACCAAAGCGCGCCACAGCTGCACGGTATACAACTGCAGGAATTCTTATTTTATCATGAGGCTGGTTTTACTAGCGCCTGCGTTAGCAGCGTCCTGTTTGGCGTTCATCTACATGTGCGTGCAATGGGTTCATCTGTGTGAGTGCTTTATGTTATGCAACATATTGGCACTCGCGATTTATGCCGACATGTGGCGACATGCACTGGTGTATGGAATCTGGGGGCGACATCTTGCGATATTTTGTGCGGCGAAAATTCGTTCAAAAGGTGGCGGCGGGAAACGACTCACTTGCGCGGAAGAAAACCAAGTGTATCTGGGTTACAATTGCACTTCTTCGGTTAATTGGACGCTAGTAGACAAGTAGAACACCTTAGGACACTTCACTTAATACTGTGCAGATGTAGTTTGCTGTTGAAAACACTTAACTTGGGGCCGAATGTACTAGGCTTTTCGTTCTTAAGGGTTTCTTTTTTTTTTTTTTTTGCTATTGGCTTGCTACTTTCACTAATAATAATACGTCCGACATCGCGACTGACTGACACCTGTTCTTGCGAACAGCTTTTTGTGCATACGGGCTGTGATGCCACTGATGGCGTAGTGGCTTTAAATTGATGCTTGTGTAGTTTCCTGCTATGTAACCGCATGAAAGTAGGATGACGACAATATACATGCGCGTCATATATGCTAGAACTCTCTCTTGCTAGCGATACGAAACGCTGCTTGAAGCCTTGCACGTCACTGCATGTGGACAACGACTTCGCTGACAACTTCTAGCTCGCTATATATAGGCTTCTAGGCTCAATGAAAACATATGGATGTTCCGATTGAAAAAGAAAAAATATATATAACTTCTCACGCTGTCGACTTCGTTCCACAGGCGATGCTTCCTCAGGACATGGCGACCACTCTGCTGACGCTGGCCACCCTGGGTGGCAAGATGGCGCCCGAGGCGCTGAACAACACCCTCGCCGCTGGCGGCGTTCTGGCCAACGCTCCCGTCTCGTCATCGTCTTCCAGCGGCGGTGGAAGCAGCCCGCTCGCAGCAGTGCCTACGATGAGTCATGCGGCCGGTGAGTGTACCACGAGCAGATATCTCGAACGGAAGGAAAATAAGGAAAAATTAGAGCAACATTTACGACGGGACCTTTGCCTCAGAGGCTTTCTACGTATATATACCCTTGCCAACAACCATACAGTATAATCAATCGCATCTCAACAGAATGGCCACTCAAGGCAACAAGAGCTCAACGGGAACACCGGAATATTTCTACTGACGATTTTTTGAATAATATTCAGATACCACATGGGAAACGCAGCTAGAACACAGGAAACGAGGTTAGCCTTCATGAGACGAACGTCTCGAAAAATCGGAGCAAATATAGGCTGTCTACGTCACCCTGTAAGTCTCACCTACAGAAGCTCGCCTAGAACTCACCTGTAAACTCACCTATAGAAAAAGTCCAATTAAGCTAGCGCTTACGAGGGAAAAGTAATCTTGGCAATGGGGGAAAAAGCTTTCTTCCTCTCAGGTGTACATGTCGCCAGAAATTGTAAACTGATTCAAAAGCTTCATTGAAGTCTTGTAATAGCTTCACGTTGGGCTAGTCGATAAACATAAATAAATATTGTACTTGTCGTTTGTATCTGTGGGCGGTTGATTTGCTCTGTGCAAGTCACAGCTGTGCAACACCTTATAATAACGCAGTTATGTCATTAATGCGCGCTACGGTCTTTATTGCACTCCTTGCATAATGACGAAATTCTCGTCGTGGAACCTCATCAAAACGAGTTCAGTTATAACCATGTCGGCGGCGTGAGCTCCTTAGCTCGACGTATGCCGGTATTAAGGAAACGCAACGCAGTGCAGGCAGACTCTTGTACGCAGCTTTCGGAGCAGCTCGCAACTTCGTAAAGTTGTCGCTGCCGGTATACCTTGTCGTCGCTCACGCGGCCTCCTTTCACGGTCAAGCCACTTCCGCGTGCACGGTTCGCGCTAATCGAAGTCATTACAAGGCCAGAATACCCGGATCATTTTTCTGCATGGTCCAGTATACTTTCTCCGTGAATAGAAGCCTTGCTATAGGACAACTTCGCAATATGGCTTAAACGGTTCGAAGAAAAATTGCTTTCCCAGCACGCACGCTGCAGGCTAGATATGTTGGCGACGACATCGACGCTGGTCCCAAATTGAGTGGTCACAGCGCTGAGCGAACAAACATACGAGTATGCAGCGCGCCATAGTACCTGTGTGTGTGTGTGTCCTCGTGCGTGTATGCCTATAAGCCTATAAGATATAAAAAAGTCAAAGAAAGATGGAAACAGGATACAAGCCAGAACGCGACCTTGGACGTAATTAATATACTGTATAGTTTCCTAACCCGAATTTGTCTTCGTAACTTTTTTTTTCGTCCCTTTTGGCGACGCCGCGTCGATAAGTCATATATTCACGAGGCGCTCGATACGACCTGGCGCAATCGGCGGTCGCGCACAGGAGGAAGGAGTTAATTAAAAACCGAGGCTCATCCTCGCAATAGCGGTGTAAGGCATATTGCTTTTTAGAGAGGAAAAAAAAACGGCCTCTGGTGTTCATTTACGACGCCGCAGGTTCTGATAGAAAGAAGCGACGAGCTTACCTCAGCTGCGAATAAAATTGACAGAGGGTGACATTCAACGCCCACAATGATTAATGTAATCCTTAAAAAAAGTAAGTAAAAAGCTAGCAACTGGTTGCAATTACTAATTCTATCAGCCATTACTACATTTCTACTAGCTGTTTTCTAGGTAATTCAGACCTAGTAAGTGCTGCCTTTACTAAGCACGACTCAGTAAACTCTGCCTTTACTAAGCACTCGACGTCGCCCATAAAAGAAGCATACATTGCAGCATCGTATTCTTGCACTATTCTGCCGAATACATCGAAGATCACTTGAAAATCGCAGCTATACTATCAATGAACGATTACAACATTGCGCGCCGACCGCGAGCTCCCGTTCATTTCGTATCAATGCGCGCTAACTTGAGCGAGCAACTCCCTGAGGTCCCTCGAAGTTCGTTAAAAGGGCAGTGTTACTTTGTTTCCTACCACGTTTTTTCTTTATTTGTTATATCAGGAGCCAGCCATGTCGTCTATAGTCCTTCCCGTTGTTAGCGCGCCGGATGTACGCGCAGATTTTGCGGCAGGCGAGCGTCCTGTTAATCAAAACTTACATATGTCGTCGGCAAACAGCGTGGCTACAGTTCTATACTTGCTCCTAAAAAAAAAACACGAAGAAGAAAGGCGATATACGACGGAACGAACGCAATAATCAAAGCAAAACCAGTATTTAGAAGGCCAGTCTACTGATCTATCTTTTCTGTCGTTCTACCCATTGGCAGAGGCAATGGTCACCGACCACGCATGCTCATGCTATCTTTGTGCCTCTCTTCTTATTATTTCTTTTTTTTTTTCTCGGTGGTGTTCGCCGTCTTGTCTACTTTCCCGAAAGCGCGCTTTCGTGTGGTCGGTACAGCGGGCGGCATTCATTCCGCGAGTTTTCGACCTGTGTCCTGTCGTCCGCGCGGTGTTTATCTTTTTTTTTTTTTTTTTTTGCCGACAGACCACGCGAACTGGTCTCAGGGGGGGAGGGGGAGGGGGGTTAAAATCGGAGCGCGTGGAGAGTTAGTTGAATATGCAAAGTCAGATATGGCTGCGAACGGGCATGCGCGAGGACGTTTTGAAAACGAATCGACCCTTTTTGGCTTTCACCGCCGCAGACCGGCGGGGTTAACTGCGTTTTCGTTCGTCTTGCTTTTCGCGATTCGCCCGTGAAACTGGCTACGTCCCTTACGAAACAGATAAGGCCTATTGCGGAGCGGAAAAGAACAGAGCCGCTCTGTTTGCTTGTCTTAGACGTCCGAAAGCGGTGACTTCGTCGCCGTCGTCGCCAATGCGTGTTCTTTGCAAGAGAAAGGTTGAGCTCGACGTTGTAGGAGAAACAGATCACGTGGGGTGAGGAGGAGGTAAGGGGCAGGGAAGCGATAGCAGTGGTTGACAGAAGGGCAGCCGTAATCCATTGCACGGCTGCTCGGGAAAAGGATCCCACTCTGCTTCACTCGACGGGCGAGCACTATTGAAATGAAAAAGTAAAAAAACAAATCAGAATAAGCTTGGAATTTTCTAGCCATATAAGGGTTGCATGCATAGAAAACACAGCAGGTATAGCTGTGGAGGGAAGACATGTGAACTTTGTTTTTATATACCTAGCTGTGTGTATGCGCTGTCGTGTCAAGTGATCACCATTCATCAAAAGCACACGAGCATGCACTGAGCTTGAAATTCGTGGTATTCCGCAGCGATTCTTGGTAGGATTTGTCGTCTTAGTGAAAACTAAAGAGGATGGGAACGATTTTGTGATTGCAAGTATATAGTGGAAGAAGATAAAAAGAAGGCTTTCGCGTTCGTACAAATGTCGGGTCTAATCTTACCCTGAAAGTGGTTAAGCGGTGCTGACGTGGTAAGTAAATAAAAGTTTGAAACGATAGACGAAAAAAAAGAAAATAAGTCGACCAGTCCGAGAGTAATGACTGCATGTCCCTGCATTTAAGGTAGCCTTTCTTTGTATGCCTGATAGTTACCGACAATCCTATGCGTCTGATAAGTTCCGAATCCTAAACGGACGGGTTTTGTCCTGGTAAAAAACAAGGCTATATCGCGTCTTAAACATTGCCAAACGTATTAGTGCTTTTAAAGGAGCCCAAAACAGTAACAGAAAGAAGAAAAAAAGAAAAAGTAAAAAAAAAAAGCATGATGATGTCAATGTCGTGCTTGCTTTCAGACGTGAGATTGTACTCCATTTGCATCCCGCTTCTTCCTCCCTTGTCTTCATTTCTTCTTTTACTTCCCCAAAATCAGCGAGAAATCGTGACAACATTGTCGAATGAATGCTCGTTTCCTGTTCTCAACAGTGGTCGAACAAGGGATGTCTAAGCCAGCGTTTCGACAGGCGGACTTTCTTATCGATAAGTCGGCTCTAGCCTCAGGCGCGCCTTGTTCAACCGCTGTAGATCTCTCCATTTCTACATAATCCTGTAAAACACTATTCGTGTTTCCTGCTCTCGTCTTTCGAGATAATGTTCATTTGATTTCGCGCTTGTGGCGCCAGCTTGCCGATTTTCAAGTCACGTACGTGATGGCGCCTTGTTTACTCCATTAGGGCTATCTGCGTTAACGAAGTCCCGCTCGCGTATACATGCAGGACGTAGTCGGGAAGCCAGACAAGGCATCGAGTGTGCAGCTGCTTCGCTATAGCGCAAGAGCGACATCGCCCCTCCTATTACTATAGCCTATCGCACCAGTGGTGGCGTGACTCTCGTAATTTGAACGGGATTCTGAGCGTGGTGGAAATGTTCGACATGGACGAGGACGTTTCGGTCAGACGGCCGAAGACATTCGATCGGGCGTCAAAAAAAAAAAAACGGAAGAAAAAAACCGGGGAACGGCCGGACGGAAAGCGAACACCGGCCAGGCGCGTTCCTGGTGAATAATCAAAGTGCGAACGAAGTAAGCCGAAGACTCGATCGAGGAGTGAGCAGGAGTTGTGCAGTACGTGCGCGTTGTTTGCTTGCTGGCGCGAATCCGATATTGAGTCTGTTGTTCGCAGGTGCGCCTGCTGTCCTGCGGCGCTCGCTATTGTGATTATTCGTATAGGCATGTGCGCGTGATCTCGCCTGGCACTGGTGGAAGCGTAGACGAGAATCATTTCCATTTATAGGCTGACATTCTTTCTTTTTAATGCTCCTCCGGTATGTCTTGTCATACATACACATGTGGCCAATTGATATCTTTGCCTAGCAAAATGTGCTCTCTCTCTCTGGACGCGCGCGCGCGCGTGTGTGTGCGTGTGTGTGTGCGTGTGTGTGCGTGTGTGCGCGCGTGTGTGCGCGCGTGTGTGCGCGCGTGTGTGCGCGTGTGTTTGCGTGCGTGCGGGCGTGCGTTTTTCGAACCTAGCGCTCTGCGAAGTCCGGACTATATAATGCTTACCGCATAAAGCCATGGTTGGTGAGATTGAAGCAGTCCTTTGTGCCTGATAAGAATAACTTCACCTCACAGCTTAGGGCACTGTCGTGAATTATAGGCTCTATACTCTTGTTGCCGATTGGCAGACTAGAGCGTTGGGCTTCGCCGCACTGCACACAGTTAATGGTACGCAGTATGGGCTGAAGTGAACTAAGGTTCGCGTGCTATCAAACAGATAGCACACGCTACTGTGCTCGAAGAGAGGGAAACAAAAGTGGTGACGGAAAGGCAAAGAACTTAACCAGGCTCTGTTTCTTAACTGTAGGTTAATCTCCCAAACACGCCCTTATAAAGTCTAGTGGTATATTCTATAAGCGCAACCAACAAAAAAGCAATGCATTACAAGTCTCGCTGAGAACCCTTCCTTTGATCCGACTCTTCAAATTAGATCCCCCAGTCTTGGAAAGGCCTCGACTCCATAAGTATGTTCGTCTATTGGACTGCCCACATACAGTTTTCTTTTTTCTAGATCCATTTACATACCCTAAAGTTATGCACTTTGGTCGCGCTCGAAATGAGACATTTCAGTCGCGCGAGACTACGTCCGACTAAGGTGCCGAAGCTCAGTAATCCACGAGCACAAGGACATCTACATGCATCGCGCTATTTCTTCCAACGCGGTGCGATTAGATTTAACGTATGGGCGTTCTGAGTAACACAGAAACTAAATGGAAAGAAATAAAAAGCATATTTGGCGACCAAACCTAATTCCGCAGGCGTTTCAGGCGTGTGGATTGCTTCGGTGTGGTCACATTCCGCTGTCGAGACCACTTTTACATTTACTTTTTTTTTTTCTGGTCTGCGTGGGAAAACAGTCCGCGAATTAAGAGATCGCTTTATCTTCGCGTATGTATGCATACATATATGCCTCGGAGGCTCCATTGCAGGCATATCCATATAAGCATGCATACACATTGTCTCGCAGCGATCTTTTCGTAGTTTTCCCACTTACTTACTTTCGAAAGTCGGCGCGAGGAATTATGCAGCATGACATGTTTTCTCGGCTTTTCAACCCACACGATGCGACTTCGTCTCTTTAAACGCGAGAGCGCGAATGGGTGTCGCAGAGGTACCGCTTTACGCTCGAAGCCAAGGACATGGATTTCTCCCTGCAGCGCCGCGATGAATGGGCTGGCGATGGAGAGATAACACAGTGCGTGAGTCGCGGAGAGGGAATAACCAAAAACGAAAATGGGTCATTCCACGGCTAGGCATTTTTCAAAGCGAAGTGGACACGTTTGACTGTTCCTCTTTTTATATATATATATGTATCACTTGTGGTCTGACTGGAACGCCCCTAATATAGAATTTCGGTGCCTGATATTAGCCGTGCCTAAGGCAGTGACCTTGACAAAATATAGAATTTGCTTGAATGGGGCTGAAAGCGACGACTTAGCGTCATCGCTTTAGCTAGAGCGGAAACTTTCTTTTATATACGAATTGGGGCACAAATGAGGGAAGCTTCGTGTCTGGTTTGTTGATTTAGTAAAAAAAAAAACAAAGAAAAAAACTCCGCTTCATCTAAAAAAATATAGCTCTTTGGCCTATTATGAGAAATGGGAAAGGAAAGAAAGTGCCTTGGAATGGGAATACGCTCTTCGAGTAGTAAGATCTGCAACCGGTGTATATAAGAGCCCTGGATTTTCTGGCAAACAGCGCGACAGACTCCAAGACCGTGGCACGGTCTTGTGACAGTATCGATTACGTTTCAAATAATCTAAGCTTTCGACGCATTTCACTTTCCACTTACCCAGTCTTTAAAAAAAAAAAGAAAAACAAATCGACGCGACAGGAATGTTCTGGCTCGTTGGAACGGCACTACGATTTGGCCAGAGAGGGGATCAGAATTCCGGCGCGCCTGAGACATTCACACGGAATGACCTAAATAAAAGGAAACGTAGATACTATTGCTGCAGCGCTTTTCTTTCTTTTTCTTTTCTTCTTTTTTTTTTTTTTGTCTTAGCGCAGAACATGTTTACCAGCGGGTCCGATGAGACAGTTCGATTAGTTAGGGTTGGGGTCAGCTTGGCCGAGAGAGGCGTTTCCTCTTAACACGCCTGGGAAACCGCTTCGAGGTTTCCCGTTGGCCGGCCTGGTTAAACGGGTATGGGTGCATAAAATACTGCGCCCGCCAGTGCAGAACGGCTATGGAAGAATAAATAGATAAGTAAGCGCGCCATTCAGAAGCAGGAACGTACCAGAATAAGCGCCTATACATTTCTCAAGACACACAAAACGGACTACAAGAAAGGTACGCACGCGCGGAGCCCCACTTTCAGGGGCCCAAAAAAGGAAGGCTACGCTCTGCCTACGATTTGCCAGAATCACCTGTTTGTAGAGACACGTGTTCTAGTTTTGAATACTTTTTTTTTCTTTTAAAGCCCCTTGCGTGGCTTTTGTCGCCTGATAAATATGAAGTAAACGCGAACACACGAAAATATTGAGCAAGAAGCGGTTGGAAACAAAGCTGCACCGCGAGTCCGTATGTCAAATACATAGTGCCATTGAACTCGTTGCGATGCATGTGTTTTTTTTTTTTTTTTTTTTTTTGATCAGTAGAGAATACATGTTTAGAAAATTGGAAGGAAGCCATTTTTACTTAGCTGGTAAAGTATGACTATCTGCTCTAAATGAGCTCTCTTTCTCTATATATAACGCAGTGCCTTCGGAGTTATACTCTTAAAAAGTACGTGACTTGTGGTTAAGGATGCGTCTGAATTTGTCAACAATATTCCACTACACCACGTTATCCAGGACTCATCCGCGAAAACCTTTTATTAAGCAGAAGCATGCCGCTTAAGTTACTCAAGAGAGCTGTGGCAAAACTTAACAAATACGACGGCGTAAAAAAGTTGGAAATAAGAAATAAAACCTAACCTGAAAATAAATATACCAATCTTGAGCTGGTAACACATGGCAAGGTTACGGAAAGCGAGATGGTGATCAGGCAGAACTGCTCACAGTTTATGGTTATGGGCCTGACTTATTTTTTTTTTTCTTCAACGTCGGCCGTCCTATGCGTGGAGGAAAAGCTGGGCATACCTGCTTCATTTCCTTTTGATTACAGTCCCATGCCTGGACGGTCGCATGAGATATATTTAAAAAAAAGAACAATCGAGTTATCGCTCATCGCGAAACTCACCGCTGATATTTAAAACTAAAAACTTCTCCTTATCGCCAAGGTCAGAGGCTATATATACAGGGCCTGGCCGCGAACGCTCTCCAAAGTGCACGGGCAATCCATCTCGCCGCCGAGTCGCCGTCGCCAAGTTATACACGCGCACAAACGCTGTCTCCGTTTCGGAATCTCTCTTTCCCTACCAAACTTTCCATCTTCGACCGAGCTAAGGCCGCGAACGAACCAAAACAACAAGGGGACAAAAACAAGAAAACTAGAAAAGAAAAAGAAGGAATCACGAATTCTCCCGTTCGCGGTGCTTTCCGTTGGCGGTCGCCTCAGCGAGGACTCTTCGATGCTCGAGTTGTTTCTTCGAAGGCCATGTTCCGTCTTATCCGAGCGCGCATTCTTTGGCAGCGGCAAAAGTTTGTGTCGCCGATCGAGAATAATACGATTAAATTCTGCCTCCCCCCTCCTACTGGCGTCTCCGGCAACAGCGATATGCATACGAAGTCTGCGATTAGGCTGTGGGGGGGAAGGGGGCGGAGGAGGGGGGGGTTGCGCCTGTGCGTATATAGAGAAGCCTGCTGCATCGCGCGCGCGCGCTCGCGCTCTCGGCCTCACTCGGCCGTCATTACATATGCCATGGGAAAACAGAAACGAGAGCTCCTCTCTCGCGGCCCTGCCCGCTATCGCCTCCTTTTACGCCTCAGCGGCTCGCTAAAAGCCGGACGCATGCGCCTAATTGTCAGGGGCCGGTTTTTCCCGAAACGCGAGTAACGTTTTCCAATTGCGTCCTCTCTCCCTTGCGCGCGTACGTATATTCGACGCTCCTCCGCACTGCATGCATGTCCAGCGCCGCATGCTGGACCGCCGGACCACCGATGGAACCGGTCGAGGGGAAAAGAAGAATGGAAGTCAAGGAAGAACGCTGAGCGACCGCCGCGATCGAGGCCTTGTGCAATGGCCGATTCATTTCGTGCCCGACAGCGCCGGGGCGAGAGATGAGGGCGACAGGGATCGATAGCCATCGGAAACAACCAACGCCACCCAGATAATATATA